>NW_024038852.1:0-9626 GCF_016077235.1 Cyprinodon tularosa | reverse complement strand
TAAAAAAAATTATTTTTTTAATCAGAACTTGCTCATTTCCACTCATCAGGAACGGATGCTTTTATAAGGACAATAAATCAACTTGCTGCAATAAAGAACAATTTTGCACAAAATAACATAAAAGCAAGCAACTAATTGTTTTTGTAAACGTTAGCTTTGTGTTAAATGAATAAATAAATAGTGAATATAGGTTGCCCATTTACCTTATTTTAGTTCACATAGCATTTCATGGAGATAGATAGATAGATAGATAGATAGATAGATAGATAGATAGATAGATAGATAGATAGATAGATAGATAGATAGATAGATAGATAGATAGATAGATAGATAGATAGATAGATAGATAGATGATAGATAGATAGATAGATAGATAGATAGATAGATAGATAGATAGATAGATAGATAGATAGATAGATAGATAGATAGATAGATAGACCTCTTCACAGGAAAACCACTGAAAATAAATAGTTGCAGCAGTAATCATGGAAAAAGCTGTTATATATTAAAGCATGGTAAAGAGCTAAATACAAATGCACTCCACACTCTTCAGATTTCTATGTTTTTCAACCTTAGATTATGTGTCTAACAGTTAGAAATATAAACAAGACCTTACAGTGGAATATTTAATAAAAATAAGCCAAGAGATAACATAGGAAGCTAAATATGTATGATAAACTTAGACAAACTTTATTGTCCTTTTGTATACACAGAATGTATACAAAATGAAATTACACTGCTTACAGCTTCCAACAGTGAAATGAACATTTCCATTATAAAGTACAGCAGTGATTATCATGTAAACACTGTAGGAGAAAAGGAAAACCAGTTTAAATAAGAAATTGGTGCAAAAGGACATTAATATGGAAAGGTTTAGTGCAATGTAAAATAAATATTGTGCAAAATGCTGTATTATCCTTTTAAATGCACTATTTAAAAGGATTGTATAAGTTTCAGCTACGTTTGTAGTGCAAAATAATGTGATGCAGAGTCCAGTTTTTGCAGTGCTAAGACTGAGACATTGGAAAGATTCAGTGAATGAGAACACTTAACAGATTGAAATAGGTTTTTTAAGTATAATAACATCTGAGAGACGCTTTGAGGATATTTAAATGTGTTACTAACCAGAGTGAAAGCAGGGCAGATCTATACCCTCTTCAAACTGTCATAACTGTTTTGTCAGTACATGATATTTTGTTTGTGCAAACTGATCAACATTTTGAACACAGTCTTATTCAGAAATATTTCATCTAAGCAGTCTAGTTTATACTTAAGCATCTGCACATTTGCTAAAGATAACATCTGCAATAGCAGCTAAAGCTCGGTTTTAATTAAAGCGTTTATACATAGTTATTTATGAAACAAGAACACTGCTATTTCAAATCGGAAAATGAGCTGCTTCAATTAGTCTTCGGTTCAAAGGTCTGTCTGAGTTTGCTTTTTTCCTCTGTTTCTCATCTTGTCTATTTTTTTTCCAGATGAATAGCTTTATTGGCGAGGGAATATTCCCCCATATTGACAGTCAATGTATTTTTATGACATCAGCAAACAGATATGCTCATACTTTGTTAAAGATTGCGCAGGTGCTCGGTTTATTGCATGGTAGGGTATGTATGGTGCTGAGATCTGTTTTTGATGTGACATTAAGGTAATCAAATATTTTGTTTTCTATATTTTTGCTGTACAGCTTATATGAAAAAATACTTAATAAATAAGTTGAGAGGCAGAAAAGGCACTTATCAAGAATGACTGACACCATCTAAGCTTCCAAGAGCAGTTATATACGTTATATTTATATTTGCCAGTTTTCTCTGAAATTATCAATGAACTTAAGGAAATTTTCTTGATAATTTGGTAATTTCAAAATATGGAAGATGCACAAGAAAATTAGATCTTACTACTCACTCATATACCTACAAAAGAATGAAAATGATGTTCAACGAGACTAGAGGAAGAGACACATTTACTCTGCCACCTCAGACATATTAATATATATTATGTTATATTTATTTATCATGTTTTCCTCTTCTTATGTTGGAAGCTGTGCAACAAAAATAATTTTTGCAGCTATTTTTTTATTATTATTATTTTGGGACTGGTTATGATTCATAGGATATGATGCAACCATAGCATCATATCCTTTTTTAAACAGCTGGTTTGCAGCTTATTTACGTCCCAAAAGCTGAAATAATTCTTAAACTACTTACAAAAACCCCTTCTCATCACCAAGGATTTAGGAGAAGAAATAGAGAAAGCTTTCAGGATGGGAAGCGAAACGTTTTCCAACTTGGAAAAAAATGTCCAGTGGTTTTATTTTTGCCTTTTTTGGAATGACTATGACCTGGATGACTGCGAATCTCCCCCAGCATACAGTTTCTAAGGCTAAAGTGTCAATGGTCAATCTAACCAGATATTCAGGAGCACCATGATGAACACTTACATCACCATTCCTTTTAAATCTGTACACCTCTGACTTTCAATACAAGACAGAGTCCTGTCATAAATAGAAATACTCGGATGACTGTGCAGTCATTGGGTTAATCAGAAACGAACAAACAGCAGAGTACAGGGAAACTGGTTAAACTGCTTTGTAGAATGGTGGTGGAAATAATCTTTTGATTCTTAATGGGATAAGCAACAGGATGGTTAAGCTTTAGGAAGAAAGAGAAACAGAGTCAATTATGTACAATGGGAGAAGTAATGATGAGAATAAATACCTCGTGTTCACTTGGAAAACAGCTTTAAAACCGTAAAAGGGAAACAAAGTGCTGCATATCTTTTCCAATCTATTTGTGGAGAACGGATCTATTTCGCCATCTTCTGGCGGTGGATCAACAAGTAGAAGAAGAGGCTTGTTCTCACTAAAATCTAAAACCTCTGGAGGATAACAATCTCTTCATAAAATTATTAGGCTTCACAGATAACCCTAAGCCTTCTCTTCTGAGACTTTTCTCAGTCAAAGCTTCTCCAGAGCTACCAATATAACGGCTATAACATCACAGACCCTTCAGGATCAATTATGTATTTATGACTTAATGAGTTGTAGTTTTTCTGAGATTTTTTTCAGCCACAAACCCTCCAGGCAGACTGGTGAAACCCTGGATGAACATGTGTGAAAAAAAGCTTTTGCTAACTCTTCAGTCCTGGTGCAGATCTGTGGTGCTGTGGGCCTGTTTCTCTTTTAAAAAGCCAGTGGGAAACATGTTATGTTCTCCCCTTTTGGACTTTGGTGTTTTAGTAATCAGATTTTCATTAATCTGAGTCATTCTTTGTTGATCTTTGGTTTATTTTCCATTATTTGTTATTTTTAAGCAGTTTTGAGTTACTCTCTGTTGCCCCCTTGTGCCAGTTACCTTTCCCTTTGGCTCCATTCTGGTTACCTCTATCCACATCTGCTCAACATCAGCTCATTAGCTCATTCTTTGTTCTGTTCTCCATACAGGTGCTGGTCATAAAATTAGAATATCATGAAAAAGTAGATTGATTTCAGTAATTCCATTTAAAAAGTGAAACTTGTATATTATATTCATACATTACATACAAACTCATATATCTTCAGATGTTTATGTGTTTTAATTTGATGATTTACAAATGACAACAAATGAAATCTCTCAAATCACATATCAGAAAATTAAATATTACGGAAGACCAATAAAAACAAAGGATTTATAGAAATGTTGGCCAACTGAAAAGTATGAACATGAAAAGTATGAGCATGTACAGCACTCAGTATTTAGTTGGGCCTCCTTTGGCCTGTATTACTGCAGCAATGCGGCGTGGCATGGAGTCGATCAGTCTGTGGCACTGCTCAGGTGTTATGATAGCCCAGGTTGCTCTAATAGTGGCTTTTAGCTCTTCTGAATTGTTGGGTCTGGTGTATTGCATCTTCTTCTTCACAATACCCCATAGATTTTCTATGGGGTTAAGGTCAGGAGAGTTTGCTGGCCAATTAAGAACAGGGATACCATGGTCCTTCAACCAGGTACTGGTAGCTTTGGCACTGTGTGCAGGTGCCAAGTCCTGTTGGAAAATGAAATCTGCATCTCCAAAAAGTTGGTCAGCTGCAGGAAGCATGAAGTGCTCTAAAACTTCCTGGTATGTGGCTGCGTTGACCCTGGACCTCAGAAAACACAATGGACCAACACCAGCAGATGACATGGCACCCCAAACCATCACTGACTGTGGAAACTTTACACTGGACTTCAAGCAACGTGGATGAAGTGCCTCTCTTCTTTTCCTCCAGACTCTGGGACCTTGATTTCCAAAGGAAATGCAAAATTTACTTTCATCAGAGAACATGACTTTGGACCACTCACCAGCAGTCCAGTCCTGTTTCTCTTTAGCCCAGGCAAGACGCTTCTGACGCTGTCTGTGGTTCAAGAGTGGCTTGACACAAGGAATGCGACAGCAGAAACCCATGTCTTTCATACGTCTGTGTGTGGTGGTTCTTGAAGCACTCACTCCAGCTGCAGTCCACTCTTTGTGAATCTCCCCCACATTTTTGAATGGGTTTTGTTTCACAATCCTCTCCAGGGTGCGGTTATCTCTCTTGCTTGTACACTTTTTTCGACCACATCTTTTCCTTCCCTTCGCCTCTCTATTAATGTGCTTGGACACTGAGCTCTGTGAACAGCCAGCCTCTTTAGCGATGACCTTTTGTGTCTTGCCCTCCTTGTGCAAGGTGTCGATGGTCGTCTTTTGGACAACTGTCAAGTCAGCAGTCTTCCCCATGATTGTGTAGCCTATAGAACTAGACTGAAAGACCATTTAAAGGCTTTTGCAGGTGGTTTGAGTTAATTAGCTGATTAGAGTGTGGCACCAGGGGCCATCAATTTTGAACCTTTTCACAATATTCTAATTTTCTGATATGATGAATTTGAGATTTTCATTTGTTGTCATTTGTAATCATCAAAATTAAACAAAATAAACATCTGAAATATATGAGTTTGTATGTAATGTATGAATATAATATACAAGTTTCACTTTTTAAATGGAATTACTGAAATCAATCTACTTTTTCATGATATTCTAATTTTATGACCAGCACCTGTAGAAAAAGGCGCCAGGGTGCTGGGGCTCCACACAGAGTGTGCAGGCCTTCTGCAGGAGCATCCCTGTTAAAATCAAGTCCAAAATCTGCTGTTTGCCGGAAGAACCATCATTTTTGTGGAGTAGGGGACGGGAAGCACTTGTTTGGCCCCTTAAAGACGCAGCATGTTTCAAATAGACCCCGCTAACCTGCCTAGGGCTTAAAAAGGGTCTCTTTGAGCTCCCAGGATGCAGATTTATGGGCCCATCAATTTTTTGCCTAAAATTTAGGACATGGCATCCAATTCACTCAGTTTACCCGCAACTTAAAAGGGCCCGATTGGGGCCCAAAAAATCTGAACAAACCATTTTAAACAAGGGTCACCAATGAGCCGAACAGGTTTTTGGGTTGAAAAATCTGAGGTTTGGACATTTTCAGGTTCCCACATATGAAAACAATTTTTTCCCAAAACCCAGAAAGCCTTTAAAGGAAACGTTGTGACAATTGAATTGGGGGGTAATTTTCGGTGCCTTAAAGACTACCCCTGGTATGCTTCGAAGAAATTTTTTTTAAAAGGGCTTTCAAAAGGGAAATGGGGGGGCTGAAGAAGGCATGTCACTAAGTGCCTAAAAGCCTGAGATAGGAGAGCTTAGATTGCCCCCGGGCCCTTCCCCATGCCCCCGAGGGGGGAAATGGGGGGGAACATTGGGTTTTTGGGAATTTTTTGGGGAAATGTGACGTTAACGTATGCCTTTGTGAGCCAAAAACCCACCACCCCCCCAAAGCCGAGAAATAATCAAAGATTGTGAACCATTATTTAAAAGGGGGTTTCGGGCAGAGGGGAAAGTTTTTTCTTCCCCCCTTTTCTCACTTATCCCCTTTGGCCTTTTGGCAAAAGATAAATTTTGTAGTATCTGTTTTTATCATTTTTTAATTTTCTGATATGTCCCCTTTTACCGGGGGCCCGTAAATTAAATTTTTTTTTTGGAAATTTAGGGAAGGGAAAACAAGGGCTTGCTTTTGGTCCACTCAAACGCATCAGCCTAGTTTTTGAAAGCACTTCTTGGTTTGGGTGCACTTAAACGTTTATGTAAAAAGGCAGTTTCCGGGTGGGCTGTGAAAATTTCCGGTTTTTTTAGTGTTTCCAAGTAAATGTTGATGTGTTGTGGTCCCTGAGGCCCCCATAAAAACTTTAGTCCTTCAATCATTTACCATAATGGAAACTCAACGTTGGTTCGGGATACAACGATACTCATTCAATTTATGAACTGGGGGAGTACCCTTTTCTGCAAGTTTTTTTATCAAGACCCCATAAAGGGGGAACAAAGGTAGCCATGTGGTTTTAAAGCTCACAGAAAAAAACGGTCACATCAAAAAACTTGCTACGAAACCCTGTATAAACAGGGGGGTTTATTTGAGCTCTGGGGGGCTTACGGGCCAAAACTCGGGCCTGGTCAGTACTTGGATGGGAAAACCCCCCTGGGAATACCTGGTTCTGGTTTAACTTTTTTTTTCCCCCTAAAAGGGTTTCCCCCTCAGGGGTCCGAGACTCCGCAAAAATTTTCCCAAAATCCCTGCTGCCAAACCAGGGGCCCCCGAAAGGGCCCGCAGGCGGGGTACTACTTTGGGTTTTTTCCAAAGGGGGAGGGGGGGCTTTTTAAAAGTGTTTTCCCCCGGGGGGCCCCTGGAGGGGCAGGTTCTATATCAAAGGGTCCGAGAGCCCTCAAAATTTTCGAAGTCATGCTGCCCATAAGGGGGCCCCCCGACAGCCCAAAAAGGGGTGTACTGCGGGTTTTGGTCCGTGGGTTGGTGTTTAAAAAGTGGGCCCACAGGGGCCCCGGAGGTGCAGGTTCCCGGGGGGAGGTTTAAATGGTGGTTGTTTAAAACCCCCGGGAAAGGGGTTTTTTTTTGGGGAGGAGAGTTGGAGGGTTTTTTTAGAAACCCGGTTAGTGGATCTTGCAGGGGGGGGAGCAGTGGGGGCCCAGATGAGGCTCTCTGCTCGGAAGAACCCGTGGGGGGCCTTTGGTTTCTTGGGTGGGAGACCACCCTTTAAATACCTGGTGAGTAAACTTTTTTGGGTTCATCAAGGTTCCACATCAGGGATCACAAGCCCTCAAAAATTTTTGAAAATCATGCCCGCCAAACCCGGGGCCCCCGACAGCCGCAGGCGTTTTTTACTTTCTGGTTTTTGTCCCTGGGGGGGGTTTAAGAGTGGGCCCGCAGGACCAATGGAGGTGCAGGTTTTCCCCTTTTCAGGGATCCGAGAGCGCTCAAATTTTTTTTTAAATCATGTGCCCCCCTTTTCTAAGGGGCCCAGACAGCCCGCAGGGTGTGTACTGCTTGGTTTTTGGCCTTTGGGGGGGGGCTTTAAGAAATGGGGCCCCAGGACCTCCTGGGGGGTGCAGGTTCCCGGGGGAAGGGCTAGTGGGGGTTTTTTGGGGCCCCGGGGGAAAAAAGTGTGTTTTTTTTTGGGAGGAGAGTTGGAGGGGTTTTCACCGCGGGTGTGGTTTATTATTCGAGAGGGGGGGCGGGCTGGGCCGGGTAAAGAGGTCTCTGCTGGGCAGAGCAGTGGGGAATCCACTCGCCCCTGAAGGTCTACAGGTGCTGATCATAAAATTAGAATATCATGAAAAAGTAGATTGATTTCAGTAATTCCATTTAAAAAGTGAAACTTGTATATTATATTCATACATTACATACAAACTCATATATTTCAGATGTTTATTTTGTTTTATTTTGATGATTACAAATGACAACAAATGAAAATCCCAAATTCATCATATCAGAAAATTAGAATATTACTGAAGACCAATAAAAACAAAGGATTTATAGAAATGTTGGCCAACTGAAAAGTATGAACATGAAAAGTATGAGCATGTACAGCACTCAGTATTTAGTTGGGCCTCCTTTGGCCTGTATTACTGCAGCAATGCGGCGTGGCATGGAGTCGATCAGTCTGTGGCACTGCTCAGGTGTTATGATAGCCCAGGTTGCTCTAATAGTGGCTTTTAGCTCTTCTGAATTGTTGGGTCTGGTGTATTGCATCTTCTTCTTCACAATACCCCATAGATTTTCTATGGGGTTAAGGTCAGGAGAGTTTGCTGGCCAATTAAGAACAGGGATACCATGGTCCTTCAACCAGGTACTGGTAGCTTTGGCACTGTGTGCAGGTGCCAAGTCCTATTGGAAAATGAAATCTGCATCTCCAAAAAGTTGGTCAGCTGCAGGAAGCATGAAGTGCTCTAAAACTTCCTGGTATGTGGCTGCGTTGACCCTGGACCTCAGAAAACACAATGGACCAACACCAGCAGATGACATGGCACCCCAAACCATCACTGACTGTGGAAACTTTACACTGGACTTCAAGCAACGTGGATGAAGTGCCTCTCTTCTTTTCCTCCAGACTCTGGGACCTTGATTTCCAAAGGAAATGCAAAATTTACTTTCATCAGAGAACATGACTTTGGACCACTCACCAGCAGTCCAGTCCTGTTTCTCTTTAGCCCAGGCAAGACGCTTCTGACGCTGTCTGTGGTTCAAGAGTGGCTTGACACAAGGAATGCGACAGCAGAAACCCATGTCTTTCATACGTCTGTGTGTGGTGGTTCTTGAAGCACTCACTCCAGCTGCAGTCCACTCTTTGTGAATCTCCCCCACATTTTTGAATGGGTTTTGTTTCACAATCCTCTCCAGGGTGCGGTTATCTCTCTTGCTTGTACACTTTTTTCGACCACATCTTTTCCTTCCCTTCGCCTCTCTATTAATGTGCTTGGACACTGAGCTCTGTGAACAGCCAGCCTCTTTAGCGATGACCTTTTGTGTCTTGCCCTCCTTGTGCAAGGTGTCGATGGTCGTCTTTTGGACAACTGTCAAGTCAGCAGTCTTCCCCATGATTGTGTAGCCTATAGAACTAGACTGAAAGACCATTTAAAGGCTTTTGCAGGTGGTTTGAGTTAATTAGCTGATTAGAGTGTGGCACCAGGGGCCATCAATTTTGAACCTTTTCACAATATTCTAATTTTCTGATATGATGAATTTGAGATTTTCATTTGTTGTCATTTGTAATCATCAAAATTAAACAAAATAAACATCTGAAATATATGAGTTTGTATGTAATGTATGAATATAATATACAAGTTTCACTTTTTAAATGGAATTACTGAAATCAATCTACTTTTTCATGATATTCAAATTTTATGACCAGCACCTGTAGAAAAAGGCGCCAGGGTGCTGGGGCTCCACACAGAGTGTGCAGGCCTTCTGCAGGAGCATCCCTGTTAAAATCAAGTCCAAAATCTGCTGTTTGCCGGAAGAACCATCATTTTTGTGGAGTAGGGGACGGGAAGCCACTTGGTTGGCCCATAAAGACGCAGCATGTTCAAAATAGACCCCGCTACCTGCCTAGGGCTTAAAAAGGGGGTCTCTTTGAGCTCAGGATGCAGATTTATGGGCCATCAATTTTTTGCCTAAAATTTAGGGACATGGCATCCAATTCACTCAGTTTACGCAACTTAACATGGACCGATTGGGACCAAAATCTGAACAAACCATTTTCACATGGTCACCAATGAGCCAGAACAGGCTTTGGGTTGAGAAT
>NW_024038851.1:1602500-1805000 GCF_016077235.1 Cyprinodon tularosa | reverse complement strand
TGTATCAAAGTCTACATATTTTATCATGTTGCAAACACAAATCTACTTTGTTGAAAATTAATGCAATATAACAACACAGAGACATATGATATACACTATATTGCCAAAAGTATTTGCTCACCTGCCTTGACTCACATATGAGCTTAAGTGACATCCCGTTCCTAATCCATAGGGTTCAATATGACGTCGGTCCACCCTTTGCAGCTAGAACAGCTTCAACTCTTCTGGGAAGGCTGTCCACAAGGTTTAGGAGTGTGTTTATGGGAATTTTTGACCATTCTTCCAGAAGCGCATTTGTGAGGTCGCACACTGATGTTGGACGAGAAGGCCTGGCTCTCAGTCTCCGCTCTAATTCATCCCAAAGGTGTTCTATCGGGTTGAGGTCAGGACTCTGTGCAGGCCAGTCAAGTTCATCCACACCAGACTCTGTCATCCATGTCTTTATGGACCTTGCTTTGTGCACTGGTGCACAGTCATGTTGGAAGAGGAAGGGGCCAGCTCCAAACTGTTCCCACAAAGTTGGGAGCATGGAATTGTCCAAAATGTCTTGGTATGCTGAAGCATTCAGAGTTCCTTTCACTGGAACTAAGGGGCCAAGCCCAGCTCCTGAAAAACAACCTCACACCATAATCCCCCCTCCACCAAACTTTACACTTGGCACAATGCAGTCAGACAAGTACCGTTCTCCTGGCAACCGCCAAACCCAGACCCGTCCATCAGATTGCCAGATGGAGAAGCGCGATTCGTCACTCCAGAGAACGCGTCTCCACTGCTCTAGAGTCCAGTGGCGGCGTGCTTTACACCACCGCATCCGACGCTTTGCATTGCACTTGGTGATGTATGGCTTGGATGCAGCTGCTCGACCATGGAAACCCATTCCATGAAGCTCTCTGCGCACTGTTCTTGAGCTAATCTGAAGGCCACATGAAGTTTGGAGGTCTGTAGTGATTGACTCTGCAGAAAGTTGGCGACCTCTTCGCACTATGCGCGTCAGCATCCGCTGACCCCGCTCCGTCAGTTTACGTGGCCTACCACTTCGTGGCTGAGTTGCTGTCGTTCCCAAACACTTCCATTTTCTTATAATACAGCTGACAGTTGACTGTGGAATATTTAGGAGCGAGGAAATTTCACGACTGGATTTGTTGCACAGGTGGCATCCTATCACAGTTCCACGCTGGAATTCACTGAGCTCCTGAGAGCGACCCATTCTTTCACAAATGTTTGTAAAAACAGTCTGCATGCCTAGGTGCTTGAATTTATACACCTGTGGCCATGGAAGTGATTGGAACACCTGATTCCAATAATTTGGATGGGTGAGCAAATACTTTTGGCAATATAGTGTATGTTTTTCAGATATTTTCAACATAGAAATTTGCAAAAGTTTAGCATGCTTCTGCTCCTTCTAGCCTTTTTACTCTTGAGGAAACTTTAGTGTAACTAGTTTGTCAGTGTCCCTAATGTCACCTCAGCATCTATTTTATATATATATATATATATTTTAGAGGACTACAGCAGGATATATAAGTGTGCATTTGCAGCCTGACATGAAAGATGTCAAATACTTCACAAACAAAAGTTGGGCAAATGCCTTGTAGAGGACACAGCAAGGATAAAGCAGAAGACACTCTGGTCAGGAGAGATCAAAACTGAACTGTTGATCTAGTCTATATACAGAATTCTATAGCTGTCAATAAACATATTGCCAATTATCGTGAACTCACCATCCCAAATATGAAACATGGTGATAGCAGCATTATGTTATGGGCAAGCATTTATTTGGCAGAGCCAGTAAGAGTCTCCAGAACTGATTTGATGATGAATAGAGCTAAAAAAAAAAAAATAAAAAAGATGGTTTTAGGAAATACTGACTCAAGAAGAGAGTGTCTTGAACAAATTTGAAAATCAAAAAATAAATTTCAAACGTTGGGAATGTTGTCCTTCTGTTTCAGATTTTTAGGCAAGCTTCTGGTGCTCTTGCATATAAAATTCTAAAATAAATACATTTTAAAACATATGATTTGAGGTTGAAATGTGAAGAAGTGTCTTAAATCTGTATGTATTGTTTTTATTTCAGGAGAAAAACTACAATAGGCATTTTCACAATCTGGTAACTAAATGAATTTTAATATCTATAAATAGAACAGTTACGTTCAACAGTTTGTGTAAACGATCCTTTGAGCTGAAAATTATGAAATCTAAAGATAAAGAAACTTCTGCAGCTTTAAACCTCACACGGCTCAGTGCAGCAGTCCTGGCTCTGAGCCTGAGCTGGATGAGGCAATGTTGCGTAATTCACACATGCCACGAGACATTTCCTCTGGTGTCAGCACAACCTCCATGAGGTGAGACAAAACCAGTTAGGCAGAACATCACACAGATCTACCGACGGCAAAAAGAGAGGTAAGTTTTCATCACAGGGACTCTTTTTTTGCCTTAGGCTGACAGCTATCACAGGTGTTTTTTCTTTATTAGAAAGTCTGAATCATGGGCACTACAGGAACCCTTGTCCTTGTTTGATTATTCATATGCATCCCCTCCCCTGCTGTCGCATTGGGCGCATCCTAATGGTCAGTTTTCAAATGCAGACCACCTCCTAGTCGCGCCACTTGACCTTTTTATTTAAAGAGCGACCACACAAACTGAAATCTGCACTTTGTCTGGGAGGGGCTGCAAGTAGTAAAAAAGTCTAGTTTGAGACTACATTATTCATTATCTGCCTTATTAAATGGACATTGGGAATTAATTTTTATCCTGCACCATATCAACCACAGACCACCATGGAAAAAGGTATGAGGAGATTATAATGGTCTGCTGTCTTTGGATGGAAATGATGACACCAAAGTTTGGATACAGCTGGAGCTGCCTCTTGTGGTTTTGGAGGAATTGTTCATTCAGCTGGTGGAAATAATCCTCCTGGGATCATTGAGCTGCCAAAACATCCTTCCAGCTTTGTCAGGTTTAGAGTGGTAACAAGTAGTTGTCCCCTGCTCTCTTAGACAATGAATTAATCTGATTTTCCTGCTAATTAAGGATGATTATTAATTAATAATTATAATTTAAGAGGGGATCTTATGTACAAAGTAAACAATGGTCAGAATTTCATGTCTATTTTCAGTTCATTTTTCATGCATTTGTTTATCTAATATTACAGACATGCTGCTGTAAATCTTCCCTTTGAATTAATTTCACAAATTTATTTTATGATTTCTGAAAGCGTCTTCTATCTTAGTAAGTTCAAACATGAGAACTTTGTAAAAAAAGTCCAGATGGATTTCCATCTGCGAGTGCAGCGCACCACTGTACTGCTTTAAGATTACCTAATCTATTAATGGTTAATCTGTGTGCTCTACAGCGTTAGGGTAGATTTATGGTTAAAAGATTCCAGCTCATATCTGCCTGTTTAAAAATATAGTAATTGAATTGAAGACATAAGCTGGTTTTAATATGAATGACAAGATTTTAACAAGTAATTATTTTTATCCCCATGCCGACAGCCTTTGACACATGAAAGAGTTCAGTAGTTAAAATTACTACTTATTACTAACTTATTATTGATGTGGCAGTAAAATAATTTACATCTGTCCAAACATGTTTTTGTTGATAGTTTTTTTTTTTTTCCTAACCTTTATTAAATCCTTAGGTTCCACACTAACAGTTGTTTTCCTTCCCTATTCCCCTATTTGCTTTACAGTACGTAGCAACATGACAGAGTTTTGGAAGGAGCACTCGAAGGCTGCCACTGTGGAGGAAATGATGCTGGATACTCGTGCCAAAGAGCTGACTGAGCATGAGCTGCCCGAAATCCTCTCCATGCTGCCTCCCCTGGATGGATGCAGGGTCCTGGAGCTGGGAGCAGGAATTGGGTCGGTGAAAGTGCACTTTAAAACTATTTTACCTCTTTGTTTGAGCATTGTAATTGTACCAAATAAAATGAGTTTATTTGTAGGGTATATCATGAGTAATACACATGATAAATGTTGGTGTTTTTCTTGGAAATAAAGGAACAAAGAGGTAAAAAAAAATAAGAAAAATAAAAGAAATAGGAGAAACACAAGTGAGATTTTGAAAAGCAATCATTAAACAGAAATGGATTTAGGCCAAGACTGTTAATTTCACAAACACAGGCAGGACAATCATTTAAGAAGTTGTGTGATAATATCCAATCTCCTGCTGCGAGTCAGCATGCTTTCTTTTGTGAGCTTGTAAGAATCTCAGATACTATTTTAGATTGTTTTGATAATAGTAATCACGTTACACAAAATTTTGGTCTTGATCTGTGAAGAAAAACAAAATAAATATAAAGATAAAGTTTTGTATGTGCCTCTACAGCCGCTACACCAGTCACCTGCTGACCAAAGCGACCCACGTGACCGCAGTGGACTTCATGCAAAGCTTTGTGGAGAAGAACAGGGAGACCAACGGTCACCATAGCAACGTCACCTTTATCCAAGCTGATGTCACAAAGCTGGACATCCCCCAGCACAGGTGTGAAAAGAACAGACAAGTTAAAGGTTAAACAAGTTGGATTACAAAAAATCTTGTCTCAAACTGTGAATCAGTGGTGAAACAAGTGATCCTTTACTATTACTGTTACCCAAAAAAAAAAACTCATCTCTACCGTTTTCTGTAAAGTGTACTGATAAGTTGGGAATCAATTTTAGTAAATTGAATTGTGATCACCTCAATATATTCATAATTTCTCACCAAGAGGCTAATTTTTTAGTAAGTTATTTAATTGTTTCCTCAGTGTCAACTTTATCTTCTCAAACTGGCTGCTGATGTATCTAAGTGATGAGGAGCTAAAATCCTTTATGGAGAAAATGCTGAACTGGCTGCAGCCTGGTGGCTTTCTCTTCTTCAGAGAGTCATGCAATCACCGTTCAGGTGCTAAGCTAACAGGATTATGACTTTTCTTATTATTTGAATTTACATTTATTTTTTTTTAAAAATACATATGGTATTCAAAAGAAAGATAATTTTTACATTTTTTGTACAGGTGACTGCAAGAGAGATTTCAACCCCACCTGTTACCGCACTGAAGCACAGTACACTCACCTGGCCACCTCAGTACAAGTGGAAGCACCAGAGGGGGACCAAAACTTTGGTTTCGACATTGTCTTTAAAAGGAGAGTTCGGACTTATATTGAGGTACTTCTAGAATCTTATCTACAGATAGTTCCTTAATTTCATTGTTCCTTCATTTTAAAGCAGTAAAGGGGTTTATGATATGGACATATCCTTCTTCTTATCCCCCTCACCTCCACCTTATCAGATGAAAAACAATCCAAACCAGATGTGCTGGCTGCTGCAGAAGCTCCCCCGCTCCTCAAACGCCCAGAGCGGCTACGGCACATTCCAGCAGTTCCTGGACAACCAACAGTACACTAGAAGAGGCATCCTGCGCTATGAAAAGATGTTTGGGTCTGGTTATGTTAGCACAGGTGGACCCAGCACTACAAAGGTAAGAAACAAAAAGGGGTAAAATTCATACACTATCAAGAACACATATATCTGATGATACAGTTCAGACATCACTCTGCCTTATATTTAAAGTAATATGTTAATTATTCCCTATCTTCTAACCGGATAGTAATGTTTTGGATGTGTCCAGCAAAGGCCCTGTTTAAATCAGAAAGAAAATACTTGTACCAAGCTAAAGGCAGAGGGTGATGGAGGCCTTTACAATACAAAGACATAGAAACTAATTTAAAAGAAAATTTGTCAAAAGGCCAGTGGATTCATGCTTCCAAAAAATACATATTCAATAATTACTGACAAGGGTATACAGGTGCTGGTCATAAAATTAGAATATCATGAAAAAGTAGATTGATTTCAGTAATTCCATTTAAAAAGTGAAACTTGTATATTATATTCATACATTACATACAAACTCATATATTTCAGATGTTTATTTTGTTTAATTTTGATGATTACAAATGACAACAAATGAAAATCTCAAATTCATCATATCAGAAAATTAGAATATTGTGAAAAGGTTCAAAATTGATGGCCCCTGGTGCCACACTCTAATCAGCTAATTAACTCAAACCACCTGCAAAAGCCTTTAAATGGTCTTTCAGTCTAGTTCTATAGGCTACACAATCATGGGGAAGACTGCTGACTTGACAGTTGTCCAAAAGACGACCATCGACACCTTGCACAAGGAGGGCAAGACACAAAAGGTCATCGCTAAAGAGGCTGGCTATTCACAGAGCTCAGTGTCCAAGCACATTAATAGAGAGGCGAAGGGAAGGAAAAGATGTGGTCGAAAAAAGTGTACAAGCAAGAGAGATAACCGCACCCTGGAGAGGATTGTGAAACAAAACCCATTCAAAAATGTGGGGGAGATTCACAAAGAGTGGACTGCAGCTGGAGTGAGTGCTTCAAGAACCACCACACACAGACGTATGAAAGACATGGGTTTCTGCTGTCGCATTCCTTGTGTCAAGCCACTCTTGAACCACAGACAGCGTCAGAAGCGTCTTGCCTGGGCTAAAGAGAAACAGGACTGGACTGCTGGTGAGTGGTCCAAAGTCATGTTCTCTGATGAAAGTAAATTTTGCATTTCCTTTGGAAATCAAGGTCCCAGAGTCTGGAGGAAAAGAAGAGAGGCACTTCATCCACGTTGCTTGAAGTCCAGTGTAAAGTTTCCACAGTCAGTGATGGTTTGGGGTGCCATGTCATCTGCTGGTGTTGGTCCATTGTGTTTTCTGAGGTCCAGGGTCAACGCAGCCACATACCAGGAAGTTTTAGAGCACTTCATGCTTCCTGCAGCTGACCAACTTTTTGGAGATGCAGATTTCATTTTCCAACAGGACTTGGCACCTGCACACAGTGCCAAAGCTACCAGTACCTGGTTGAAGGACCATGGTATCCCTGTTCTTAATTGGCCAGCAAACTCTCCTGACCTTAACCCCATAGAAAATCTATGGGGTATTGTGAAGAAGAAGATGCAATACACCAGACCCAACAATTCAGAAGAGCTAAAAGCCACTATTAGAGCAACCTGGGCTATCATAACACCTGAGCAGTGCCACAGACTGATCGACTCCATGCCACGCCGCATTGCTGCAGTAATACAGGCCAAAGGAGGCCCAACTAAATACTGAGTGCTGTACATGCTCATACTTTTCATGTTCATACTTTTCAGTTGGCCAACATTTCTATAAATCCTTTGTTTTTATTGGTCTTCAGTAATATTCTAATTTTCTGATATGATGAATTTGAGATTTTCATTTGTTGTCATTTGTAATCATCAAAATTAAACAAAATAAACATCTGAAATATGAGTTTGTATGTAATGTATGAATATAATATACAAGTTTCACTTTTTAAATGGAATTACTGAAATCAATCTACTTTTTCATGATATTCTAATTTTATGACCAGCACCTGTATATCTAATATGATGGCAATTTTAAACGTTTTTACATCTAAATACAAACATTTTCTTACTTTTTCCCATCAAAACTGATCATTAACAGTTTTTAATAAGGTTTAGAAATGCATGTCTAAATAAAAAGAACTCTAAATCTGCCTTTATCTATGTAAAGTAATGAGATTTGTAAGTTTCCTAAAACAATTGCATTGCCATCAGTTTAAGTATTGCTTTACTATTGCAAATGGCTTCCAGTAGTAATGGAAAGATGTTTTTTATGATCAAATATAATAATGTCTTAATTTTTGCCATTACTTAATAAAGTAAGAAGGGATGAATATTTTTAAGTGATTTGCACTTCATCTTGCCATGCGAATTATGTAGGCGTGTTCGAAAACATGTTAGCATAACATAAGGAAGGTGTTTTACAAGAGTGATGGGACTTTTAGCTTTAAATAAAGGAAATTATTTACGTATAAATTACCCCACCAGGAATTTGTGGACCTACTGAACCTTAAGCCTGGACAGAAGGTTCTGGATGTTGGCTGTGGCATTGGTGGAGGAGACTTTTATATGGCAAAGGTACATTTGGGACAGCCTAACATTGATTGGTTTTGATTTTTGGTTTAGGAAAACTAAAAGTAAGGCAACGATTCTGTTATTCTTTAGATGTTTGGGGTGGAAGTGCTTGGCTTGGATCTGTCAGACAACATGGTAGACATTGCCTTAGAGAGAGCAAAAACAGAAAAACTGCAAACAGTAAGTAGCGTTTATTTCCATTTCCTTATCAATTGAATATACACTCAGGTTGATAGAAGTTTGAACCGCTGAACAGCGATTATATGCATCCCTAAGCTGTCAGCTTTTCCTCAGGTGCAGTTTGAGGTGGCAGATGCCACCAAGAGGACATTTCCTGAAGGTTCCTTTAATGTGATCTACAGCAGAGACACAATTTTGCACATAGATGACAAACTTGCCCTTTTCAAGCGCTTCCACGTAAGCGATGTATTTATCTCATTATTTCAAAAACTGATTGATTGATCTCCTGTTTATTGTGAGAGACATATATGAAAAAACTAAATAACTAAATAAAGAACTGTTTTTCCTTATCATCAGTAATCTTTCTTCTTCCTTGCATCCAGTCCTGGTTGAAGCCAGGCGGTCAGCTGCTAATCAGTGACTACTGCTGTGGGGAGAAACCATGGACTCCAGTGTTTGAAGCTTATGTCAAACAGAGAGGTTACATCCTCTACACGCCGTCAGAGTACGGCAAGGTAAGCCAGTATGCTGAACCAAGCCATTTAGATATGACAATTTTCCACTGCATCTGGTTCATAGCGGGGCTGGCGATCTAGTTTAAATCTATTACAATTTTAATTGAAGTTTTTCCATTTTATTTGTCTAAGCTTCAAATAAGGTGGCAATAAATTAGTTACTCTGACACCCATTTCATAAGCTTATTAATGCATAATAGATTTGTTTTACTTATTTCTATGCCTTTTTGTCATTATCATTACCTATTGCACAAACAGCAATAATATGTTTGAACAGTTAGCTTTCCTGACAAACATCCACATATTTAAACGTGGTTTGAGAAAGAAAGATAAAGTATTGATTAGATAAAAGGTGAAAGGTTAAAAGGCTTTTCCAAAAGCAATGAGTGAAAAATTCAACTGAAACTAACATTCCCTGATAGTACATTAGTTTGTTGATCTGCTTATTGATGTGACTGGGACCAATAATATGACTAAGAGGAATAGCAGCACTTGGACCAGCTATTGAGGATATAGATCGATCTTAGCCAAGAGCTTCCCCAGCTATGTTCTCTCAGTAATATCAAAACCTTTGAACTGTAGGATTTAGTTAAATCAATTCATAATTAAATGACTCTATTAATCATCAGCAAAGAAGGAGCAATAAAGTCAAAGTTCAAGACACATCATCTGTATCAGTTAAAGCGACTCTTAACAGGGTAGCAACACTACAACAAATTTATTATACTCATGACGTAAAGCTTCCTTCTACCAGCCAAACCTTTTCAGGTTATTTGGTTGTTTAAGGTGATGAGAATATGACTGTATTTTTAAATAATTTTCTTCATAGTGGATTGAATATGAATCTGTAATACTAGTGATTACATTAAGGATGAAAATTCTGTAAATTTAAAAAGTCCTTAATCACTTTTTTAGGAAATGGGTGATCGACTGCTACTAGAGCTAAATGCAGAGGTATAAAAACATATACATGGAGTCAAATTATTAAACTAATTATAGAGGGTATGTTGCTAATGATTTTATAAATTGTTAGTTTTTGATGGTTGAAAAATTATTCTGTCTTCAAAAAATGTTGAAGACCAATGTTTTCACCTTTGAAGAGTAATGCAGTCACAATCCACATATGTTGAGTTATGCCAAAAACAGTTGAACAACGTGTGATTTATTTATTTATTTTTGTCTACAGTTCAGCTGTGGATATCTTGTATTGTATCTTATCTTACTGTATGCTGTAGGAACATATCTCCACCAAAGTGTAAGATTTATCCTGTTTGAGTGTGAATATCTGCAGTAATGTTTACCAGAAGCAGCAGGCATCAAAATAAGAGCCATGTGAAGATGGCCTAAAGGGATAATAGTGAATTTACAGTATTTAGCTTTTGATGTTTATATTCTATTTGCAAAATTGGCATTTCTATTTGATCTTTACATTATAAACTAGTAATGATTATTTGAACTGCGCCTTATTGGCCAGGTCTGTCGGTCAGTTAGATTAATCTTGTTATATCAAGGCTAAATTAAAAAATGAAAATTACTCTGACTGTTCCTAATGGAAGATCTGTCTGTCAGGGTTGGATGGAAGTTGGTTGAGGACCCAAATGCAGAGATGAGGAGGCAGAGATGAGTTCTTGCAGATTTATTTGGATGCAGATGGAAACAGAAACACAAATCTAGCCACCAAAAACAAGAAATCAAAACCGGGAGACGCCACGGGGGGAAGCACACATGAGGGGGTCAATGAAGCCAAAACTGTTTGGGATTACTGTGAGCTTAATCCAAAGCCTTTTGCATCTTTTGTGAGGAAAAAAAACTCTAGACAGACATGTGATACCACTATGTTTTACTAATAAAATACAAGTTTATTTTGGTTTCTTTAGGTGAAGTAATACTAAACAAATGCCAGCAGATGGCGCTCGTCACAAACTTTCTCATTCCCCCTCTCTCTAATGCAGTTCATTCAGGAGGCTGGTTTCTGCAATGTTCAGGTCCAGGACAGAACCTCCCAGTTCATCCAAGTGATCCAGACTGAGCTGCAGAGAGCAGAGACTATAAAGGAGGAATTTATTCAGGTTAGTTTGCATTATTTTCCTGTTTAAATTGACAACTAACATATTACCTGCATCACATACATATTTATTTTGTTATCTCTTTTGTAGGAGTTTTCTGAGGAGGACTACTTTGCAATAGTTAATGGATGGAGGGAAAAGCTGGAACGCTCTAAAAGTGGAGATCAGCGATGGGGACTCTTCCATGCTACAAGGAACTGAATGAATTCACAAGAATTGGAATTAAAATTTAAAGGAGAATAATTATAGCTCTTTTTTATATGAAAGACCCCAACAACTATGTTTTTAATTTTTAAAATATCTCTAAAGTGTCAGAGATGATTTTGAATATGATATGATGACAAAAAATAAAGAAACCTGTTTTAGATCTAACTATATGTTTTTTCGAGACATTTTTTGAAAAGTTTTTGTATGCTCAGCCAACTGTAGACACTTCTACCCAGGATTCACAAGCAAGACAACAGATAATCTTGCTGCTTTTTGGTGCAAGATTATTTTCCAGGCAACATTTGGCCTTGTTTATATAGAATTCATGAAGGAATGAGTAATTTTGGTTCCAGAACACAGATTTTATACAGAGATATAGCAAACATGTTTCTGCTTATGGAAACCTGGGAGCAGGATTTCCTTTTGTGACACATTTGTTGCTCTTGGCTTAACTTGTTTTTATCATCTATTCAAGAGTTTCACAGACCTCATAATGAGTGACAATTACCTTGTCCTATTTTTTCATTGCCTACATAAAAATGATTTAACAACTTTACTTTTAAGTCCAGTGTCCTCTAGGACAGCAGAATTGGGGGCAACTTAGTGAATTAGTGAATTTCTCCGCTGTGAGATCAATAAAGCTCATCTAACTTCTCAGTCTTTTACAGTAATTCCAGTGAGCAATCCTCAGGGCATCACTAGTTTCAACACAACCATTCTTGTACAAACCCAGCAGCTGCACCTTATAGAAATACCTCTGGCGGGACTGAAAAGCTTTTCAGCCTGTTTGTCATGGACATGTGGTTGGTTGTAGTATTGCTGTTGATACTGTTGTACCATAAAAAAAGGACTGTTTACAGATAGGGATAGGTTACATAATTCATTATTTAATGCTAACTATTTTTGGAAAATAAACAGAGGAAGTTTTTACACACAACTAAATACATTGATCTCAGCCTCAGTATGGTTTGCATTTAATTTAGTTCCTGTAAATATTACATTAAAAAATCAGTAGAACTGTTGTTACTTTTTCCTAAATGGGCTCATTATACAACCAACCAAGCAGTCAACTCCAAAAACATCGTATAAAAATAAAAATGCCACAGGCACTAGTTCAGTTGGATGAACCCAGAACACCCCCAGTATTTTATCTGTCCATCTTCAAAGGATAGGTGGGATTAACTCTGCCATAAATATCCACATTAGCAACTCATCTAATCATTTTCCATCCTACATTTTCTTAGGAAGCAGCTATAATACTCTATATCCATACAATTGCCTTTTGTTTGTATTTCAGAATCAAAACAAGTTTATTACCAAGTAGGTTTGTACTTACAAGGAATTGGACTTGGTGTTGATGCTGCAGACAAATTAGATATATATACAGAATATCGAATCTATAGCTATATCCAATATAAAACATACACGATGCTATATACTGTATACTGTACACAGTAGGCTGTGCGTTAATGTAATACAGAAGGTCTGGAGATGGTACGTTAGTGTAGCTTCTAGGTCCTGAACGGGGGAGCCAGTGTCAGTGTCACTGGGGTCTCTGGGCCTTATTGATAAGGCTGGTAGTGGATGGGAAGAAACTGTTCTTATGGCATGAGGTTTTGGTCCTGATGTGCCGCAGCCTCCTACCAGAGGGTCATGACTGAAGTTTGTGGCTGGGGTGCGAAAGATCAGCCACAATCTTTCCTGTACAGATCCTGGAGAGATGGAAGATTGCAGCCAATAATCTTCTCTGCAGACTGGATGAAACGCTGCAGTCTGGCCCTGTCCTTGGAGGTGACACCAGTGTACCAGTTGGTGGTGGAGGAGGTGAGTAAGGACTCAATGATGGAGGAGTAAGGGGAAAGACTCCACAGTGTCAATTGTGAAGTCACAGAGAGTGACGGAGATAGCTGCTGATGGATTTACTAACAAGGTGGGCCCTACATTGCAAACTTTGCAAAGTGTACACATGAAAAAATATAATCTATTTGTAGTAAAAAGCATAATTACAAAATCATTTAATAAAAATATGTTTTTATTATCACACACAAACACGTTTACACCATATATGAAAACAGATTCAAAGTTAGCAGAACTATAAAGCCCAATGTGGAGAAGCTATATGATGCTTTGCACTAAGGTTTTGATTGTGTGTTGTGTCTGTGCAATACATGACACACCAAAATATAAAGAAGGTGGAATTAAGTACATATAAAAATAAAAGTGATTTTAAAAGTACTTCATGAATTAAAATCTGAAAAGTGTGGTGTTTTCATGCCTCAGGGAACCAGAGGAAGATGATAACCAAAAAAGCATGTATATAAACATTTTAGATCGTATCAATCATCAAGTTGGTGACCTGGCAGTTCAGTTCTCTAATAGAAATTAGCAGGATCCTGGAGGACGGCCAACAAAGTGGCAGTAACTGAGCAGAAAACAGATGTCCTAACAAACAATTTGTAATGTACCTCGTGGGTGTGTGGAGGAATTATAATTGCTAAGACAAATAAAGGAAGTGAAAGAGATACTCAAAAGCAAGTAGTCTTTGATCAAGTCAAACTTCTGATCAACCTTCACAACAGAGGGTGTAGTAGGAGAGGCCTCCTCTGGAAAAATATCTAAGAACTGGTTCCGCAGGGGAAAATCATGGTTCCACGGAATATGATAGAAAAAGAACAACATCCAAAATGCAAATGCTTTTATGAAGCATCTGGAAAACAAATCAAACTGTGTCTTGAAAATAACAAAGGCAATATTAATAATTGGCAATGCTTTTGGAGAAAGCCTGGTCTGATTTGAAGAGATCCCACAAAAAAAAAAAAAAAAAAGAATTTTAAAGACAGCCATATCACAGGAGAGAGAAAATCTTTCTATGTTTTAGGAAGATGAGTCCAAAAATGATCATGTAGCTAGATTATAATAAAATACATAATGCTGCATTGCTGATATTCTGGCTAGGTCCTTGGAGTTCTTCTAATTTGTTTCCCAAAGATCTCACATTGCCCATGATGACAGATGGAGGCGATGACTTACATTTCTTGTTCATCTCCTTCTTCCTGCTCTGCATCCTCAGGGCCTCCTTTTCAATTCAGCTGGTACTAGTGACAGCTTTAGAGATGTTAAAGAGCTGCTCCAGTGTGTAAAAAGTCAATTTGCTATTGTTACTGTGGTTACCCATAATAACAACTATCCAAAAATTAAATATTAATAAAAATCCTTCCAGTTTCACAGCATTGAAAACCAGAAGCTAAAAAACAACAGAAAAAGGAAACTTTGATCCACAAACTGATAAACTTAAGTTCTCTTAAAAAAGAATATCAGTCCAGCTGGCAGAGCTACTCCAACCTGCAGCCACCTTAAGCAGCAATTTTGGTAAACGTGATGAAAAGATAAAAACTGTATGTAAAATGAACAGTTGTACCACAAAGCAGGTCTTAAACATTTAAATTAATACATACCTGTAACAGTTTCCTAAACTTTTGGTTTGAATGTTTCTAATTATGTTGCTCTAAAAAGATTTTGCAGTTAAGTGAATGGGTGTGTCCAAGCCTTGTTAAGTAAAAAAGTGTTGGATGTTTGTGGCCAGACTCCCTGTATTTGTCTTGTTTTTTTACACTCATGACCTTTGTCTGACAGTATTTTGGCAGATAATGGGGTTTTAGAGTGAGGTGAAACATATTCAGCTAACATCCATCGGATGGAACTACAACGCCTGTGTCAAGGACCAAATCCTCCAAACAAGGCGTGCGCTTCTATTAATGGTCCTGGTTGATAAAAAAAAAAAAAAGTTATAACTGTAAATTTACAGTCATATATTTATATTACTGTTTTTATATATTCATTTTTTATCTATTTATTTTTTAACTATTTTTCTAGGCTGCACTTTAAAAAAAAGATGAAATTGTCCAGAGAGCTGTTCCAAATGGAATTTCTTTTTGTTTTACAATTGTGTTCACAAAATGACAAATAAATCTGTCTATATCTATATATCTATTTATAATGTTGTTAAAAATGATTTTCTTCATTTTTATTTGCATTGATTTTAAGGTGACCTAACTATTTTTTTAAATTGTACCTCATTTGTCATGGAGAAAACAGCCTTATTTAGGATAGTTTTGTGTTTTTTACACTGAAGTCTTTACTGGTATTCTTTAACACAACAAGCAACTACAGTATATTGAACAGATCTGTCTATGAAAAGCATAATATTCTTTAATCTTGTAGGTTAGTACAACCTTTAATTGTTATTTCATTCCTCATTTTTCATTTAAAGACTTTGTAGCGACTCTTTTAAAACTGTGGTCTCCAAGAAGCCATCATGAGCCCCACTTGCATTTTCTTTATCTTTTCGAAAAGGTTAGAAATTAAGATCAACTAACAAGTTTGCCAAACCTCCTCACCCAACTGCCTTGTTGGGTACAATCCTATCTCCTACAATATCAAGGGACCGCACCCCTAACTACTCACCCCAGATGTGGGGGAGATCTGAGCACCTGTGCCACCTGTCATGATTTGGTTATGGATTGTTGGCCCAAAAGCAGAGGAAGAAGGTCAGAGGTGAATTACTTGGTGATTTAATGAAGGTTTACTTAAAACAGAGGCAAGTAATCCAAAAAAATCAAAACAAGAAAACGAACCAGAAACCATGGAGATATCAGTGGATTACTATCACAAGGTGGAAGGCTCAGAGAGACGGAGTTGGAGGAAATTTGACATTGAACCAGCACTGAAGAACTGCACAGAGGGAGTATTTATAGGAGACTGAAACAAAGGGAGAGCTAACTAGCTGATTAGGAGCAGGTGTGAGCAGAGCAGAAACAAGAAAGGGGCAAGTGAAAAAAAAAAGAGAACTCAAGAGGGCAGCAGAGGGCAACAAATAAAAACCTGAGAACTGAAAATAACCAGAAAACACAACAAAATAAGAATTAAACCACTAAAGCTAGAAAACATGGAGCAAAGTAAAACCGAATACTCAAAAGAAAACATAACAGAACCAAAACTAAGACAGAAACTGAGAAAAAAAAACCCAAAGAACACAATAAAATAAGTATTAAACCATAAAAAACTAGAAAACAAGGAGCAAAGCAAAACTGAACATCCAAAAGAAAAAACATCACAGAACCAGAACTCTAACACCACCAAAGAAAAAAAACAAAATACAAACCGTTTACTTTGGCTCTTACAGTCTTGTTAAGGGTTCATTTGTACTTTTTTTTTCAATATTTTCTTGTTACCCACACACGTTTCATGTTTTTGAACAATTTCAGTGGGGTAGACATGCTCAAATTTTCTCTTTAGTTTCAAACTTACGAACTTACTATGATTACTGTGGTTGAACTCTTCGGCTCTGTTTTTGGTGCAACAGCTCTATGGACCTGTTGGATTTGTAGAACTGTTCCTACAAGTAGTTCCAGCTCATTTTAACGAGTTAATCCAAGTAGTCTGCGATGGGGTCTTTATTGAAGACACAGAGAAAGGATCTGGACATTTTTTTGCTGTGATCTTACAGCAGTATCCATGTGACTGTTTTCTTAGCTTCGTTAACACCTCTGTGTTGTATTCCCCCAGCTCTGCTGTAAAGTCTGTGGCTCAACTATATTGCGTTTTTTTTTTTTTTTTTTTGTTCCTGAAGTTTCTTGTGGTTTTCTAGAAGTTTTCAACCAATGGCTCGTCTTAGAGATGGGTTTTCAGGTGTAATTTAAGTTAATCTTTAAATGTGGAGAGCTTGTTGCAGCTTCAAATCGTAAATGTCATCACTAATGTTAGCAAAACTTTCAGAGCTTCGTTTTCTCACATTAATTTCAGCTTCACTTCTGTCAGAAATGGCTTCTCTTTAGGGTTCTGTTTTTTGGAGGGTTTTGGTATTTTTTTTAATGGGATTGCCTTTGTGAATTATTTAATTCAAGCAGTTGTTACAGTTTGTTTTCATAACAATGCATTTCTGGTAATGGAAACCTAAAATTCAGTTTTAGATTCTCCAAATGGTTTATGTCTGGCCAGTATGCTGACCAGGTAAGCACAATAATACAGCATATACAGTGGAAATCAAACAATGTTTTTTATTTTTTGTTGTTTAAGCAGGTGTCAAATCCAGCTAAAAAAAATTCTGCATTAAAGGCGCTAAGAGCTCTTGTTAGATGGCTGTGTTGACTGTGGATTTCATGCGCAAACAAATAACATGGCAGCCCAGATCATTGCTGACAGTGGACACTTTGCACTCAACCCTAAACAACTTGGATTATGTCCCCGGTCGTCCTAGGACCTTGATTTCCATAGGAAATGCAAAGTTTGCAATGGATCACAGATAATAACCGAATCCCTTCCTTGCTTCACCCAGGAAAGTTGAGAGAAGCATTGTACCTGGGATAAAGAGTCTATGTTGTAAACTAGGCTTAGATATGTTTGTGTTTCAGATTTCTTGAGCAGGGCAAGGTAATTTTCTTTGTATAGCACAATTCAGTACATAGACAAAGTGCTTTACATAAATTTGATTATAAAATAAAAAATAAACAACATAATGAAAGCAAAAACATTTTTAAAACAAATGAGTCAATTAGACCAAAAAAAAAAAAGCAGAACAAAAGCGAGTAAAAAAACACAAAGAAAGTAAAACAGTTGAATCACAACCTTAAAGTATTATCCAGTTAGCTGTTTAACTTCTGGGAGTTTGTTCCAGATCAGCAGATCATACAGTAGGAACTAATACTGCTTCTCCATGTTTGGAACGAGAAGACCTTAGTGGTCTGGGTAGTTGATTCACTGACAACAAATCTGTTATGTGTTGAGGTCCTGATCCATTCAGTGATTTATTGACTAAAAGAAGGATTTTAAAGTCTATTCTCTGAGCTACAGGGAGCCAGTGTAAGGACTTCAGAAGCAGACTGATGTGCTTTACTTTCTTAGTTATAGTGAGAACACTGGCAGCAGTGATTTGGATCAGCTGCAGCTGTCTGATGGACTTTTTAGGCAAACCTGTTATTAAGGTTGAACACCTAAACACTTATCAAATAACCTGGGGAAGAAGGACAAGAGACGTTAGATTATTTTTACCCGTGGGAAGTGACCCTTGCAAAGATGTCCTCAGTTACAAACTCCTACCGCTCTCTGAAGCACCTCTGCTGTCTTCAACACTGTTTATTGGAAAAAGGGAGTCCCTAGTTACAATGGATCACGTCGAAACACTCAAGGAATTTGTGGGGAGTAAGTTGCAGCGTGATACAATGATGCACATACATTTCTTTATGCAGACAGTGACCTTGAGTTATGAAAAACATTCAGTTCCTGGCACCTGCAAAGAAATACTTTCCCCAGAGTCTAATAAAGATCATAGAAAGAATAAAAAAGGTTAATGTAGGATAAGATAAAATAAAAAAGCTCCAACACCTAAGAAGACACTGTTGCAGTAATCAGTTATACTAAAGATAAATGCATGAATAAGATTTCCTAGATCCTGTTAGACATTAATTAGACATTTAATTCTAGAGATGTTCTTCAGGTGATAAAATGTTGCCTTTGTGTCTCTCCCAAACTCTCACATGGTCTTTATTTTACAGCCAAGGCTGCTTTTTTTCCTAATAATTGTGAACATTATCTTTTACACATTTTGAACTCAAGATTAAGCTAAACATTTCAGTTGTTTGCTAGTTTATTAACATGTTGTTTGGGGTCCTTCTATTTATTGCATTAAAAAAATGAAAGATTATCCATAATTGTTTTGGCAATCCCAATTCAGGTTCTTAAGTCAGGTAATATAACAATTTAATTGAATAGAAGAGTTGGGTTTTAACTTCAGGGGGCCTCAGGGGACTTTATCCTATGACCTTTGGATAGGGATAGGAAGCCACCATAACTGAGTTATCTGGTTTGTGCTTTGACATTTGTGGAGTTTAAATCTAACTAGGGACAAGGTAAACTGTTGTGTGAAATTTATTTTCCCTTAAATATTCTGTTCCCCTGACTTCTTTAGTTTACATGTTGTGATGTCATATTGTGATGTCAGACTGGTGAGGAGAACACGCTTTTACTGCAAGCATGTAAACCGATGGTGCCTGCTCTGCAAACCGGAGAATATGACTAGTTCTGAAACATATTTTTATACTTATGGTCCCGTTTGTCTCTGCATACAAATCAACATAAAGTTTGAGCACTTTCTTAATGCAGCTTGCCTCATGCCTTATTTTCAATTTTAGGATAACTGTTATTTTAAGGAAAAATAAAGATAAGATAAACCGAATATTCTGATATGCAAGTTTTTATATTATCTGGTAACTACACAATTTAATAAAGTTCTCAAAGTACATGAAAATTAAATGTACAAGATATGCCTCATAGGTCCAACTGATTTTTTTTATATCTTTATCTACACATTATTATTAAATTCTCTTTAAGACCTTAAACAGTAGTGTAACTTAATATGCCTCAATAGATCCAAGAGAAGCCATATCTATTTTTATCTGTATAAATCAAAAGTTGCCAACATTTAATTTTGAACTTCATGTCGCTCAGTCTGTGTCTCTTTTTTATTTATTTATTTATTTTAAATCTTTGTAAGCATGTCAGCTGCATTTCTAAAATATTCTATAGCATGGGCAGCTGTAGACAGGGGACAACGGGGGCCAGTGCCCCTGTAAATCATGTCCTGGCACCTGCTATGGCCCATAGATATCCATAATAAAGGCTAGATGTCTCGTCCGCGCTGCTGGCCAATGGGGGTCGACGTCCGCACGTGGCGGCCATCTTGCCACAGGCAGCTCGCTCATTCGTAACATTGTGTTTTAAAGGCGCATGTACTTAAATAACCATAACTTCCTCAATTGTCTAACTGTTTGGTTTGTTAAACAAAAGTCAGACATGTAGTTATGATACTGCACACTTATGAATAATTATAACCATGGTATTTCATATGAAAAGAACATTGAATAGAACATACAGGTGCAATAAATATACACATGCACAAGGTATTTATGTTAAATCAATATATGCTATTAAAACTCAGTGTACTGAATGGCAACATGATATATAGATATATCTATAGATATCTATATAGATATAGATACCTATATATATAAATATGTGTGTGTATGTATATATGTATATATGTGTATGTATATATATATATATATATATATATATATATATATATATATATATATATATATATATACACATACATATAAATAAACACTTTTATTTCACAGTCCTAATTTATTTATATTTACATACATACTTTTATAATATGAATATTATTGTTATAATAAAATATGAAATACTGACAAAAAAGGCTTATTGTGTGGCAACCTCTTGGTGTAGAAGCATAATCCAGGTTTCAAATTAAAGGTAACACTGAAGTTTCATGTAGACTATTCGGATTATATATCAGGGGTAATTACACAAAAGTTCTTATTTTTAAACCATTATAAAGGTGACATTTATTTGCTATTAAAATTGGTACAATAGTCCCCTTCACAAGTATATACAGATGTAGCATGTTGAAATCCCCACCTACACTACTGTGATGGTATACACATGGAAGACAGAGATTTAAAAAATGACCCAAAAAACATAGCTTGGCTAATGCCCTTTGAAAAGGACAGTTTTATTGAGCTTCTGTATAATGTACAAGAGAGCGTTGTCCACAAGGCCATCAAAGCGGACAGGAAGGTAGCTGTGGTCATGTACTAGTGCAGGAATGTCAGCAAACGGGGATGGAAGATCTTCTCCTCCTGCTTACACATTATATAACCTGCAGAAACAAAAACAAAAGTGACCAACAACAATTCACAGTGTATAAGATTGGTATATCAATATGTGATTAAATTTCAATGATACACATGCCCTTTGAAGATGAGCTGGAAAGTTGAAAATGTTTGGCACAACACCATCTTTAAGTTGTCCAAATGAAACTAATACAAACTTATAAAAGCTTTGAGTCAACAACAGTCTTGTAATACAATTATGGCATAGCAAAAGTCTGGCATCTTCCTTTTAATAAACCCAGCAAATTCCTGTAACATAATGTAAGATGTGTTGACAGACCAAATCGATTGGAAATCATGTTAAATTCTGCCTCTTCCACTGATGTAAAGTTGCTGGTTAACGTTAGCAGCTAGCTAAACTGTAACGTTAGCTGCTAACTTACTAACGTTAGGTCTCACTTTGCAGCTTCTTGTTATTAGCCAGCTAATGTTAGGCTAATAATGAAAATACAACAACACTCAGATTATTGTTATTAGCCAACTAATAACTACAACCACATCCACAAATATTGTAATTTACACCAAAGATTAATTGTCATACAATCGTTATTGGTGTCAGTAAAACCTATATAATTGACTAATAATCTCAGCCTTGATAACTTGCGCAAGTAGCCGTGATGCACAACTATGCTGCATGATTAAGTAATTTTTCGACAAGAAAATCTGCAGTTTCGACATGTTCAAGCATCTAGAATTATAGCCACGTTCATAATGTTTGTAAGAAACCAAACTGTTTGTAAATCCGTCAAGAATTCAGTGAGGTAGGAGTATTTGTGTTCGTGCTGATCACTCACCTTACATTAGGTACCACAGAGCACAACAGAAAGCCTGCCTGAGGTAAGATGGCCGCCGGTGATGACGTTTGAGACTCCGCCGTAAGACATCTAGCCTTTATTATGGATATCTATGCTATGGCCCCTGTACTGAAGACATAATACTTAAAAGAAATTCTAATGATGACATGCACTGGGACAGACACAGTTACTGATAGGTACTTTGGATCTATTTAATTTTTTTTCTGTACAAATTATGTTTTACCAATTATTTAAAAACAATAAGGTGATAGCTTCAAAGGTATTGAGACAGGATCCCAGTTTTCATCTACTAAATGTTTTTTTTTTTTCAAAACAAATAAAAAAATTCTTTAACTTTTACAGCTGAATTTATCAGTTAAAATACTAATATTGTATATTGTATATTGACCTCATAAGAATTTGAATTTTTATTAAACCTAATTGAAAAGAAATTTCACTTCATGCAGCTATATTAATATATCTGAATTCTTTGCCCTGATTTTTATTTCATGCTTTTCTGTGCCCCCATGAAAACACTCTGGCCCCCTCCTACATTTGGTCTAGAACCGCCCCTGTTCTATAGAACTTTTATAACAGTAAAATCAGTTTATTCTTGTGGTATAAGTGGTAAGTTTTTTCTTGTTTTATCTTCTGTAAATGCTGCTTCCAGATTTACTTTGTAGCAGATAGGAAAATAAGGTTGATGCCCCCAAAGCGCACTCATAAACATCAGATCATTTCAGATCAAACAAGTTAAACTATTTCATTCATCTGCAGATACATCAAAAGAAAAGCAAGGGAAAAAAAACAGCAAAAGATGCTTTAGGATTTGGAAGATGAGTCATTAGTCAATTTAAAGTATGCTCGTGCAGCACTTCCTTGTGTGGAGGCAGCGCACAGGACGCGCCCACTGCGCTGCCGTGTGAAGTTACGTACCTGCTCCCACAAGCAATATCATCACAGAGAAAACATGGCGAGGTTAAGCGAGCACGGGATTCGCCTCAGTTCTGTAAGTCTTTCTAATATACAATGAAGCATTTTTCCTCTCTAAAATCATTTCTGATTTAGACAGAAACGATCCTGGCTGATTGATTATTCTGCTTTTGTTTTATCAGATGAGCCCTTCTTTCCTGAACAGCAACTCCACCAGTCACACCTGGCCGTTCAGCGCGGTGGCAGAGTTAATAGGTAAACTACCAGACACGATGACATGAGAAGTTTGCATAGAGCAGCGCACCTGCAGCCTGTGTTATTGAGCTCCTTGCAAACTATCCTGGTTTCATTTTGATCGCTCTTCCGCTGTCGCACATTGAAAGCTGCGCGTTTCACCAACTTTGTGCCAAATTAGAGCGTTGAACTTCCTCTATAACACTTCAGACTTAAAGCAAAATTTGTTTGCATCTAAATTAGTTTGAATCCCTTGTATTTTCTAAACATTGCCCTGTCCGTCTTTCAAGAGTTTCAAATAGGCTGTTATGCTGCAACGTGACTTTATAGAGTCTGTCTGGGCTGTCATGCCTCCACTCTGTGTGCTCTCATTGGCTCAGACCCAACCGCCATTATTTGCCTGTCTGGTTTTTAAACAGGAACTGTCACAGAGCAGCAAAGAAGATGTGCAATTACATCACTGCATTTCATATCAGTGCTGTGTGTTGTGGTCAGATAATGCATTGCCCATCTGAGGCTATTGGATGACTTTAGATAGAAAAGTGTCACACAGTCAAACTTATTTCCTGCAGTCCAGATGTGCTCTCCTCTGTAAATATTTATTTGTTTGTTTAAGGAAACATTTGTTCTTCAAAACTAACCCAATATCATATATCTCTTACCACTTTATAGGCACTCAGTGAAATACTTTGAAACTCAAAATTTTAAGCCATTAGTGTTATAGGAATCAGGACAAGATCTTACACTGCAAAAATGATCTAGAAATGAGTAATAAATGTCCTAAATTAAGTGTATTTACCCTTAATGTAGGTGGGTTAATAAGAGGATTTGCCAAAGGCATTAGAATTTTACTCTTAAAATAAGATAATTAATTACTTGAAATAAGACAAAAGGTATTTTTTCGCATTTTAAATGTAAATTGTCTTGTACCATTGATAAAGTGTCTTACTTTACTCCTCAATTCAAGAGAAAATGCACTTATATTAAGAAAAAAATACTTATTTATTAAATTCTATTTTTTCCAGTGTATTACCTTAGTAACATTTAAAAAAATATGGATATTTTGATGGCAAACATTAATGTCAATATAATAACAAGAAACGCCAACTTGCCAGAATATATTAGGAAAAATAACAAAAGGGCTTCTATAAGAAATTCATGAAAAACACATTTTTTGGTCCAACATTTTGGTCCAGTATCAGCATTAATACTGATACTTGAACTTACCTTTTTTAGTTTATATACTGTTATAAACTGTTAACTAGGGTTAGTAACTTTTTACCTTTTCAATTAGCTTTTTACCTTTTTTTCTTGACTTGTAACTTTTCCTTTTCCAGCTTAATTAAGTAGGTAATATATCATTTAATCTTTGCTGAATGGCTAGATATAGATCTTGTGCTTCTAGACCTCATTGAGGGATGGGGGGGGGGTCCATTTGTAAGGGGTATGCAAGTGATCAAAAACAGTAACTTGCCCTATAAGGGGTTTAGGAAGAATGCAGGATTTCTGAATGGAGGTTCTACTGAGAGTTTGCGAGTTGTTAGTATCTAACACTCCTGAGGACTTTTTTTATTTACTGTATACATCCAAACTAGCATCTATTATCTTAAAACAACTCTGATATTAAAAGTTTTGAAGTATATCATATTCTACTAGTTCCTTTACTGTTAAGAAAGTACCTTTATAGCTGGGTGTTACTCTAAATACTTTACATAAAACATTCCTCAGTAGTTCCTAACAGGAAGACCAAGGGCAGTGCACTGCTTGCAGCCTCTAATTTTCACAGGAAACATTTTTCCGTTTCTGAGTGAACACCATTAAATGCAAATATGTTGAATGTTTAAAGATAAAACAAACAGCAACAAAATCAAAAGCATTAAAAAATGCTGTGACTATTGAGTTTTACGGTGGTTTTTAAAACAGCATAGGTCCAATATGGTTGCATTGGTTTGGAAATGAGGTGATTTAATTGTTATAAGCATTGTTGTAAACAGTTGTAAGCAGGTAATCTCTTAGCTGCAGTTTAGGGGCCTCTTGGCACCTTCAGCCAAGAGACTGAAGCTAATGGCTGTTCCAAGAGCAGCAAAGACAAGGACAATCTTTTTCCATGGCAACACAGCTTTAATCAATTGGGGTACACTGATGTTATCTTAATCAATAGTTGTGTAATTTACACTAGAAATGGAGATAAGAAGTGGTACAACACTAGCAATGCTTCTGTGTAAAATGCTTAAAAGAGAATTCAAAAATACATAAAAAGCAAACATATATTGATTCCTGTGAATCTTTATTTAATTTGTTAAACGCTACCCTAGGAGTGACTCAGAAGAGCTCCATCCTCAGTTGTTTTATTGTAAGATATTAGGCACCTCACACCTACTTATACCAGTTAAATAGGACATTTAATTTTATTGTTAACTAGATAATTTAATTATTCAATCAATTTCTAACCAAATGGCAAGTTTAATTTATAAGGGGATATTTAATTGTTCCTTTTTTTTAGCTTAATTTAGGGCTAAAACTATTGATTATCGATTAGTAATTAATTAATCTGGTAATTCTTTTTTTATTTTATTTAACTGATCTAAAAAGAGATACCCTTAGTGAATAAATATACATTAATAAATAGTAAGGTATGGTTTGTAAAACAAAAAAGTTATTTCACATTTATATGAATAGTAATTGTGAAAAAAATATGTCTGAATTGTTTGACCAAAGGAGAAAATGACAAAGATAACCCGAGCAGGGTGTCGAACTAGCAACCCACCAGTAACAGGACAAACCACTACATTCAGAGCCACGGTCCACATAATTATACAAAGATAATTATCTCAATTTCCAATTTCTGTCATTAATAATCACTCCTCAATCACTTATTAAAATATTTTACCTCACTTGTTCTAGTCTACTCACTGTAAAATGTCCCACAGTGGAAGATCCAGCATTCCAGTCTATTTAAAACCTTCATGAATAAAAAGACATAAATATGAATTTGAAATGTTATTGACTTCATTTGTTTTAACAATTATGCTTCTATCAAAAAGGATAATATGTTTAACTGATAGAAAGTCGAATAAAAAAGCATTTGCAAAGAAAATCCTACAAGTCTTTAGCAGCTTGATCCTGGCTAATAAGGACTTTTAGGCTTATGTGAACTTATAAACACGTTCTGCAGTCAGATTTCCCCTTTAATAAAAAAAGAAACAAATGAATCATATCCAAATATACTTTACAGCTCTACAGTAAGATATAAGTTAGATATATTAACTATCCTGTTGGGTAGCTTCATATGTAGACCACTAAATATTATCTGACTAGAATATAACTACATTTACCTTCCATGATGCTAAAAGTCAGTGTTGGTTTCAACACACTGTGGCATGACAATGCAATGAAATCTCAGTTTACTTTTGCAATTTGGTGATCATTATGAACAAATCAGACTTTTCACGTTTATACTTCTATGTTCCTGGCTGAAAAATGTAAAACTTTATTTTTTGTCAGAGAAAAGACATCATCAAACTTTACTCAAAGTTTTAGCCCAGACTAAAAAAAAAAAAAAAATCAATATAATTTTTTTTTATTTGTAAAGGCATCACTTTCCTGGTTTTGATATTCTATTAGTAGTTAAAGATGAACAGAGTTTAGGACAGAAGGAAAATATTTTTTTTTTCAGAAGCAGATCATTTTGTTAACATAAAACAGGCATAGATTAGTGTCAAGCATACTTAAATAACATTTTTAATGTTCCCTTTCTTACGATCCTATTCTGTTTTCCGCCATCAGTCCTCCTGTAAAACAAAAGAACTAAAAATAATACATTAGCCAGACGTTTTTTTTCTGTGGTTATCCACTAGCATGTGAGTCAAATGTCCAGTCTTCACCATAAAACAGCTTTAGGAGAGAACAACTGGTTAAATTATTGTAGTTCAAACCTAAAAATTGTCTCGTATTGTACCTCTTTTGTCATCACATTAATAATAGTCCTTATTGAATGTATACATCTTAGCTTGAGTAGCAAGTGATAACTTTATTTGATGTATTCCATGGATGGATGGATGGATGGACAGACATATATGAAAATGTATGAATAAACCTTCATGTATATCTATATATATATTTCATGTATAGCTAACTAATTAATTAATGCTACAGTGAAAACCATTTTATCTTACTTTTGCATTTACTGCTTTGTTGAACTTACACCAGTAGATGCCCTGTATCTACAGAGCAATACTTTTGCTTTTTACAGGAAGACTTGTGCTAACTGCAGCAGTGTAATGAAATGGGGTGATGTAAAGTAGTTTTTAATGTGTCTAGCTATTTTAGGATAAAAGTTTTTTATTAAACTAAAGGACCTGATCACGTTGGGAAGCCAGCTGGGAGCTCATGGAGAGAATTTCTAATATTTATACCATTACAAAGACGGTAGTTTTGGAGAAAGAACCTCAAAACGTCCCTTGAACTATATTATTCCCCATTAACTACATCTCAATTTGATTTTACAAAATATCAATTAGAAACTATTTATGACCAGCTTGCTTTTGCTTCAAATCCATCGCAGTCAAATTGAAAACACCATAAATGTCGATCACCGATCACTTTGGGGGCACCATTAGTCACAGCTTATTTTAATAGCTAATAACTGCTGCCACTGTTAAATGATTTAATTCTGGGCTTATTGTGTATATAAGCACTTTTATTGCAAGATGGCAATAGGTAGCATAAGCTTATCTTCATGTGCTATAGCATTTATCCTTCAGTTTGATAAAGCATGGTTTCTTCCTGTCTTCTGCATACAGGTGCTGGTCATAAAATTAGAATATCATGAAAAAGTAGATTGATTTCAGTAATTCCATTTAAAAAGTGAAACTTGTATATTATATTCATACATTACATACAAACTCATATATTTCAGATGTTTATTTTGTTTAATTTTGATGATTACAAATGACAACAAATGAAAATCTCAAATTCATCATATCAGAAAATTAGAATATTGTGAAAAGGTTCAAAATTGATGGCCCCTGGTGCCACACTCTAATCAGCTAATTAACTCAAACCACCTGCAAAAGCCTTTAAATGGTCTTTCAGTCTAGTTCTATAGGCTACACAATCATGGGGAAGACTGCTGACTTGACAGTTGTCCAAAAGACGACCATCGACACCTTGCACAAGGAGGGCAAGACACAAAAGGTCATCGCTAAAGAGGCTGGCTGTTCACAGAGCTCAGTGTCCAAGCACATTAGTAGAGAGGCGAAGGGAAGGAAAAGATGTGGTCGAAAAAAGTGTACAAGCAAGAGAGATAACCGCACCCTGGAGAGGATTGTGAAACAAAACCCATTCAAAAATGTGGGGGAGATTCACAAAGAGTGGACTGCAGCTGGAGTGAGTGCTTCAAGAACCACCACACACAGACGTATGAAAGACATGGGTTTCTGCTGTCGCATTCCTTGTGTCAAGCCACTCTTGAACCACAGACAGCGTCAGAAGCGTCTTGCCTGGGCTAAAGAGAAACAGGACTGGACTGCTGGTGAGTGGTCCAAAGTCATGTTCTCTGATGAAAGTAAATTTTGCATTTCCTTTGGAAATCAAGGTCCCAGAGTCTGGAGGAAAAGAAGAGAGGCACTTCATCCACGTTGCTTGAAGTCCAGTGTAAAGTTTCCACAGTCAGTGATGGTTTGGGGTGCCATGTCATCTGCTGGTGTTGGTCCATTGTGTTTTCTGAGGTCCAGGGTCAACGCAGCCACATACCAGGAAGTTTTAGAGCACTTCATGCTTCCTGCAGCTGACCAACTTTTTGGAGATGCAGATTTCATTTTCCAACAGGACTTGGCACCTGCACACAGTGCCAAAGCTACCAGTACCTGGTTGAAGGACCATGGTATCCCTGTTCTTAATTGGCCAGCAAACTCTCCTGACCTTAACCCCATAGAAAATCTATGGGGTATTGTGAAGAAGAAGATGCAATACACCAGACCCAACAATTCAGAAGAGCTAAAAGCCACTATTAGAGCAACCTGGGCTATCATAACACCTGAGCAGTGCCACAGACTGATCGACTCCATGCCACGCCGCATTGCTGCAGTAATACAGGCCAAAGGAGGCCCAACTAAATACTGAGTGCTGTACATGCTCATACTTTTCATGTTCATACTTTTCAGTTGGCCAACATTTCTATAAATCCTTTGTTTTTATTGGTCTTCAGTAATATTCTAATTTTCTGATATGATGAATTTGAGATTTTCATTTGTTGTCATTTGTAATCATCAAAATTAAACAAAATAAACATCTGAAATATATGAGTTTGTATGTAATGTATGAATATAATATACAAGTTTCACTTTTTAAATGGAATTACTGAAATCAATCTACTTTTTCATGATATTCTAATTTTATGACCAGCACCTGTATATCCTGGTTGCTTCATGTCCACAGCTTTTCTTGGCACTGCTCTTTTAGTCTTAGTCTGACAACAGCCAGAACAGAAGCAGACTGAGAGGTCTTTCTGCAAATCACATTACTTTGGACCATAGAGCTGCAAGACTATTAGACATCCATTGTAATGGAAAAAGAATCATCATTCAAAACTCGAATCATGTAAACTGATTCGAGCTGTCCCAATAGAAAACAGACAGTAGTTATCTTTTAGGTTTAGCCTGGCACGTTGTGCACGCGAGTTCTTGTGCACTCCCTCTGCTTGTTTTGCATATCTTGTTGACTCTGTGGCTACTCTCACCATGCTCCCTATTGTAGCCCTGTTCAAGAATTCAACGTGACATTCCAGGTTTAAACAAGGCAGGTTGACATACCCATATGCCATGAGCTTCTATACACCGCTCTATACCAGGAATACTGCGCCCCCCTAATCCATGTGTGTGCACATTTTAATTGTATTAACGTCTTTTTACCAGTTTAGATAGAGCAAACATTGACTAGACTATATCTAATACAACAGAAACATAGCTGTTTATTTTTAATAAAAACTTCAAAGGTAGTTTTATTACCGAAAAGCGTCTTTTTAAAAGATGTGTTACAATAAATTGAGGATTTTTACTGTGAGTGAACCATTTCAAATTTGAAGAGTGTCTGCAGTTGTAAATTGACAGAAGCCCAGATCATGGGAAGTGCAGACAGAAGTCCTGTTTTTGCTTACAAATTTTATGTTGGCAAAACTGTCCTGCACAGCATATTTTTGACCTGACCAGATGGATGGACGGACAGATGGACAGATGTTATTATTGCATAGCCTCAACCTTAGAGAACACATATGGACCTGAAGCCCAGGTGTAACCATTTACCTGCTCTTGGCTATTAGCTCGTCACTCACCAGTAGAAATGAAGCTATATTTCTCTCTGGAACCACTTTGGTGAACTGCTTGTCATTTTAAGTGCCTACTACTTAAAATTAAGTATTGAAAGACACTGTAATGGCATTAATCTTTTTTAAGCAACGCTTAGACAGATGTCATTAATTAAAAAAATTATTTGCGTCATTGCATATTTATTTTTTAATTTCTTCCCCTTTTGGTCTTCCATACACCTAAGGGGTCACATCATAGTGTTTATTATCATGTTGTAACTCCCTGCTGGGTCTCATACAACCCTTTGGGGGTCTTCAACCCCACTTAGGGAACCCCTTTGATGGGTTGCAGAGGTTCTGGGTTAATTTATCGGTTCCCAGTTTGGTTACACCCTTTGAACTTTCACCCTGCCATTTAGTCCTAACATTTCTTTTTTTATGCATGTTGATTGAACATCCATCTCACAGCAGAACTCTACAATTTCTTTCAATACATTTCAGACTTCAGCTTAATTACCTCATGTCTTATTCACCTGCCAGTAAACTATATTATTATTGTAGCTTGCAAGGTAGCAAGTCAAATTTACGGTAGCAATACTAACCTCATAAGTTTTATCAAGGGGTATTGTTGAAGTTTCCGTCATTGGCCAAACCTGCTGAGCGTGTACACGCCGAGGAGGAGGGACAGAGATGAAGGCGTCTGATTGGTCATTTTACTAAATATAACAAAAAGGGTTTCGGACAGGATTGCTTACACTAGCTGTCAATTTCAGTATTTATTCACATTAGACATTCCAGTGGTTGCCAGCTACTTTCATTGTTGGGTCCAAACAACCTGAAAGAAAAATCTGGAACAGAACAAAATGAAACGTTTCCAGCCTCAGATGTGTTACTTTATATATAGAGAGCTTTATCTTTCCTTTCAGCTGGAGGTACAGATTAAGATGTTTTCCTTTAGGTTTTTACATCTCAATATAACCAAAAAGGTTGACCTTATCAATGCACTTCCATTAGTATGTTATGTTAAGAATTTGTATTCTGGCTTAAATACGCTACATGGTGAAATATGATATCTTTTATGCAGATTATTTCTGAGGGTGCACACCTTAGGACAGCTCTCAGGTTTAGCCTTTTTGCAAATTAATATTGTTTCCTTGTGTAACCTAACAGTTGCAAAAATTGTTTCTCAGCATCTACAGGTTTTTGTTTTTTTCATCAGTCTTTCCTCTGTAATCTTAGCAATCCCTTTCATGTCTTCCTGTCCTCTTCAACTTTTGTATTTCTGCTTTTCCTCCTCCAGACAATGCTTCAGACCCTGGTGTGTGTGCCAAACAGATCTGGATAGATGTAGTTAAAATCAGCGATGAGCTTTGCTTAACGTTCACTGATAATGGCAGTGGGATGACGCCTAATAAGCTGCACAAGATGCTTAGGTGAGTCAAAAACATTTAAACTGGAAATTGTATTTGTTAAAATAATATCCAGAATCCAGAATTTAAACAAAGAACAGACTATTAAAATAAATTACCTTAATAGTAACCCATGTCAGTATGTCTTTACTAATCTCCTCCGTTTTATTCCAGCTTCGGCTTCACAGAAAAGGGCTCAGGGAAGGCCAGTCAAAATGCCATCGGCTTGTACGGAAACGGCTTCAAGTCCGGCTCCATGCGTCTCGGCCGGGACGCTCTCATTTTCACCAAAAATGGCGGCTGTCAGACAGTGGGACTTCTCTCACAGACCTACCTCCAGAACATCAAAGCCCAGGCAGTCATTGTTCCCATAGTCCCCTTCAACCAACAAACTAATATCCTTTTTAAAAGAGAAAGGTGTTACACACTATGTGCATGTGTGTGATGATGGGTATCAGTGTGAGTTGTCTTTATGGTCATCAAGGTACAGTGATGATTGTTGGATAGATATCACCCTGAACCTATCCTATATAAATGTGTAATAAAGTATATTTTATGCAGCATTATTAGATGAACAATTTGACCTTTTTTATAATCTGAATTCTTATTGGATTTACATAGTTTTGTATTGGGGAGTGTTGGCCTAGTGTTAGAGCAGTGTACTTAGTGCTCTGAAAAGGTTGCAAGTACCTGGTTTGATTGCCACAGCCTGCACTTTGGGTCCCTTAGCAAAACCTTTAACCCCTCACTGCTCTCTGGGTGCCCCACAGTGGCAGCCCACTGCTCCCCAAGGGGATGGGGTAAATGCAGTGGTAAATTTCTCCAATGTGAGATCAAAGAAAAGCAAAACGATGAACTGGATGGAGCTTTGGAGCTGGACGGAGCTAAATGATTGGGTTAGATAATCAAACCTTTTGCAACATCAGATGAAACTTTCTTCAAATGTTTGTAAAAGAAGAGGTCCTTGACTTTTGAGATGCCTTTGCCTTTTATAGCAGGTAATGCATAAAACTGCTACATGGTTATCCAGGGAGGACCTAAAGGTTCAGACATATTTTTAGTGAGACGTCATCAGACCTCAGCCTTGTTTAGAGCCCTTAAGAAACAGGAAATTTGGGGTAAAATAAAACGGTGCACCACTGTCTTATAGCTTTTTGTTTTATATACACTCTGTGCTTACAAAATGACAATCAAAGTTGTTTAAGTCTTATACCAGCTTCTGTGAGGCTGAAGTTGCTTCTGCATGAAAAGTTGCAAAAAAAAAAACCATAAAAACAAAGCTTTCATTTATTATTAGTTTATGATGTTTTCAACTTTGATTTTTTTTTTTTTGTTATTAGATGAATAAAAAGCAGCTTAGCAGTTCATTAATTAAAGTCATTCTGGAGAATACCAGTCAGCTTGTAATAAACACCTGGTTTATTTGCCCCAATTCAGATTACTGCCTTTTTTGTTGTTAAGGTTTGATTTACTGTATTTGGACTAGCATTAAAAATCAATGCTCCCTACTCTCCCACCCCATTGTTGAATGATCCTATGATCAACTTTATATTGTGACATAATGAATTATTTTGTAAGCTGTTTGGTCCTATTTCATGTTGTCAGATAATTAGTGTTAAAACTATTAGATGAACAAACACAGTGTTGGAAAAAAGATAGGGAAAGATTTTAACTTTTTTGTTTGAGGAAACATATTTTTCCATTTTGTTGCATTTTATGTTTTGTTTAACTTTTAGGCTTTTACAGCAATAACAGTGAGGTCACTTACAGTTATTTCAGTTCCATTTAAAAAGATCAACTTTAGCGTTGGTTATTTCAGGTATTTAAGGTTCTGAATTGGAAATTATCCAATTCTTTGGAAAATATTGAAGCAGCTTTTTAATTTAGAGATGTTATCAACCAGCAACGAAGCGGGGAAAGTGTATCTCACAATGCTCAACCAGAGAGTTCTTATTTAGTAGACATGCAAAATCTGCAAGAGAAATCTTTTAGAGTTATGACATTTGCCCTGGGCCTTTAGCCAGGAGGCTACCACTGTCAGAGTGTATACTAAAATGCATGATGTAAGCCTTAATTCAGCATCAGGGTCTCTGGTTGTGACTGAAGATTCAGAGGCCAGCCTGGCGGCCATCCTGGAACACTCCATCATCAAGTCCCAGGAGGAGATCCTCACTCACTTCGACTCCATTCCTTCAAAAAAAGGCACCAAGATACTGATATGGAATATCCGCAGGTCAGAAACAGATTTTTATGTTGATGTTTTTAAGCATATATCTGTATCTTAAGATATTATCATCTTTTTGGGGGGTTAAAGTCTAGTTCAAATGAATTTCAGTGTGAATAACCATGAGGATTCAAACACAGAAACATACAGACGCAGAAGTGTCATGTTTGTTTAACCAAAGTTTAATTAAATGATGACATTTCTTATCAGTAATTATTTGTTCAAGTTTTATTTTTGCACTTCCTCTTTAAAGTCCTGATCATAATCACATTGGCCTCAAGAGTGTACCACAGCAGAGAACATATTCAATTAGAATTGAATAAGTAGTTCACACTACCTGCAGTATCGTGGACTTCTTTAGCCATTTAAAGTAACTTTAGATCTGGGAAACCTAATCTAAAAGCTATTTTGTTTTGTGCCCTCAAAGAGCCAAAGATGGTAAGACTGAGATTGACTTCGACTCAGATTCATCGGACTTTCGTTTGCCCGAGATTCATCTGGAAGAGCTGAAGCAGGGTCTGAGGAACAGTGGGACCCTTAGGCCTGAGCAGAACATCCCAGACATGTATTACAGTCTAAGGGTAAGCTATTATAACACGTCTGATTACAGATACAGACTTGGCATGTCTTAAGCATGGCTTCTGTCGCCTTTGCTGAAGAACTGTAGGTGTGAAAACATCGGGGGCCCATTCAGAGCTGTTAAAAGCAGTTATTAGTGTTGCAATGTGTGGTACAACACTAGATGGGCACTAAGGTGTGAAAGTATACTACTACTGCATGTAACTTAACTAACCTAGCATTTTTGGGGGAAAAAAGGTATTCATTGCCACTTGGACAAGATAGTTAAACAACATTTTTAGATTTAAACTCTCCATAATCTGTCATATTAGTAGGGTTGGGAATTGAAAAGATTTTCACGATTCCGATTCCCTTTTCGATTCTATGAAGCGATTCGATTCTTTATCGATTCTTTTTTCTATTCCAATTTGGGGGAAAAAGGAGAACAAACAGTTTGATTATCAGAATCAACTTTGTTTACTTAACTATTGCACAATCTTACAAAATCAACAAGATCAAGATGTCCACAGGAAATGTGAAACTGGAGTAACATCTGTGTTTAAATGAAAAATGAATACAAGAACAAACTTAATAACAAACAATGTCTAATAACAAATGATGGGATTATAACCTATTTTAAATAACAAAAAGTACCAATTATAAAACAGTAGTAGGGAAAATTAACAGTTCTTTTGCAGAAAGATGAGCATATCTGCTTTTTCTGGAAGGATACGGGATCTTTCAGGGCTTAAGGTGTCTCCAGCCGTGGAGAACACCCTCTCAGATGGGGTGGAGGAAGCCTGCACACAGAGGTAGTTTTCAGCCAGTCCAGATAGCAAGGGCAGCACATCTTGCTTGTTCCACCACCACAGTGTGGCGCTATCTCTGCAGGGGATGGAGGGCAAGCTTTTATAGAGCTGGATTTCCTGATCTACCCTCTGGGCTAAGGAAAGACGGGGCTTTGATTCACAAAGTGACCGCAGCTCGTTGTCTTCCTCCTCGAATAGTTCTTCCAACTTGCGTAACTTGCGTAAGTTGCGTAAGCTGCGTAACGTACGTAAAAAACGTGACGTAAGTCGTGCTCCCCAGAGCCGGCGCGCTAGGCTCTGTTGCTGCGGGAATCGAAAAAAGAATCGTTCAGCGAGCTGCCAAACGATGCCATGGAATCGAAAAATACGGAACCGGTTCTTAACAGGAACCGGTTTTCGATTCCCATCCCTACATATTAGACTTTTTTTTTTTACATTTTAAACATTTCATGTAAATAATAGGGGGAACAGGATATAATCTTTCTGCAACTGAACCTGAGTTTTGATTTAATTAGATCATATATGTCCACCTTGGGTGATATGCCAGCTAGTACCCGCCTTCCATAATACGCTTTCAGCAAATTTTTGCAGCGGGTCATCTGCAGCTTCTTGAGTGTTTTCACAACTAGCAGAGTAAGCTGATAAATCAAACTTTTGAGGAAAACTTTCTGAAGAAAAGCAGTGACATCTTTCTTATCTTGGCTCGGAGATAGTCTGCATGGCTGTGTGTTTTCAGGACGGTGCCGCCTTTTACAATTGCTTTTTGTATCTCTGCTTCTGTCTCCTTGAATCCCAGTCGGCCTCGGCAGATGGTCGCTCACACTGAGCCTTGTTCTGTTGGAGGTTTCTTCCTGTTGAAAGAGAGTTTTTCCTCTCCACTGTCGCTACAAGCATACTTAGTGTGAGGGATTGCATTTGAGTCAATTAGTCGGTGCAATTAACTGGGTTTCCTTAGATAGAAAACTTTGAATCAATTTGACTGGATGATCTGGTCAACTGTAAAGTGCCTTGAGATGACATGTGTTGTGAATTGGCACCATTTAAATAAAACTGAATTGAATTGAATCTATAAATGCACAAAGTGCTTCTTTTTTGCTTCTTTTTTAAACAAGATTATGTCGCTATTTTAGCTAAAACCGAGTCAATTACGGTATAGACAGGTGAATCCTTCTGCATAGCCATGTTTGTAATGCCCTTGCAAGGCCCTTTTAACTATCTTCACACCTATATGTCCCGCCCTTAAAAACACTGCTGGCATGTCATTGGTCCAACTCACTGATTTTTACGAGATGGACATATAAGCGAGAGTCTTTCAAGATGGATTTGTTGTGAGACTGAAAACTCAAATCTCGCAACAATCCAGCTTGCAGAGCAAGGTTATTTCCAAAGAGGTGTTTTCAACTAAAAAGGTAGTGGCTAATCCCACAGAAGGTTTGAAAGACCTTTTAGCTACATGATTATTTGTCAAAACATGTGAAAACATCCGATTAAACACAGCATTGCCTGATGTGGGGATGCTAAAGGCAAGATTTAAATCCACTTTAAAAACTGCAACAACGCCTGGATTTGCTTGAATTTCGGATTGGAGCTGTTTAGCAAAGACAATTCAGCATTTATGTATAATTTTAGTCTAAAGACATGGATGTGTTTCAGTATGTAAATGATTTTGCTTCAGAGAGTGAATAATTTTCTTCTAATAGATCGTCTTTCTCTGATAACGCCTTCTTTTGAGGCTGCATGTATAAACAGTGTGGTTTCAAGGGAGTCCAAAGTTTGCCTTGAGGCACTGAAGAAAAAGAAACTACTGCTGCGACAGAAATGAAGCATCGCACAACCGTTTGACAGATCATCTGATCCCACTGAATAGATAACAGAAAAAAAACATATTAAACAAATAGAAAAAAAGGCTGCAATTCATGATTTAAATAATCAATTATCCTTGTTTTACAGGAAATCTGATGTTCCAACTTCTTTATTTGACTTTTATTTTTAGGTCAATTTGATTGTAAAAAAGGTTAAATAGAAATGTATCATGTGGAGCAAAGGACTTTTTTTTTTTTTTTTTTTTTTTGCTTGGCAAACAGTTTAGAAAAAACGCAGCTGAAAATCATTCATCTGTTTTTCACTTGTGACTCCAGTTTCTGATGAAGTAAGCAATCAGGTTTCCTGCAGTTAAAAAAAAAATAGCTCTGTTTTATGTTATTTTTGTGGTCACAAACAGCTCTTCCACTGCAGGAGCTCAGGGAAGAAGTAAAGATTATGTACATACTGACTAAAAAGACCACTGGGCGTGACTTTCTGTAACAGCTCAGTCCAGCTCTAAAATAAGGTCAAATGTGAAGTTCCAGACCTGGAACACCGTAACAATAACAGCGGTGAATGGAAATGAGATGGCTGCTACGTTACTCCTATTTGAAATCATGTACGTAGTTCGCTGGGCCGTTGCTGGATATATTTTAAAAGCGGTCTGCAGCACTTCCTCATCTTGCTTCCGAATGTTCTTCTCTTTACCAAAATAGCACTTGTTGCTAGGTAGCACTAAACCAGACCCTACACAGCTGTGTACAGTTACTCAAAAGTTTTTTCACTCTGAAGTAGGCAGATTCTTTCCTGCTCAAAAACATGTCAGTGATGTTTTAGGATGTTGAATTACTGCAGCTACAAGTGAGGGTCGCTCTTCTCTAAGAAGCCGTAGTTCCTACTGAGCTCTTTTTGTTCACACTGTCTGTAGTTGCTATGAAAGACTGAAGGTGACTTTAAGGAAGTAACTCTACAGTCATGTTAGCTACAGACTTAGATATCTTTTTAAGATAACAAACACATCCTATTTCATAAATTATAAAACAGTTTCAAAGGAAAATAAACATTTAACTGCACTTTTAAACGAGATTTACTTCCTTCTCTAGTATTATCACTTATATAACATTAGTTATATGACAACAGTTTTCAAATGATTAATCCAATCTTTAAGGAGAAAAAAGCCACTTAAACCAACATGACCTTATGTAAAAAACAAAACGAGTATTTTTTCCCCTAAAACTAATAACTTGAAAAAAGATTGGTGGCAAAACTGCTCTTCAGTATTTTCCATGAGTACCACACAGTCTCCTTCATTGCTTTGTGAGAATTTTGGTTCACACTTCTTTCCAGGACTGTTGTTATTCGAGCAGGAACTCATTGTTCTGCTGCGTAACCTCATGTACTCGAGTTTAAAATAGACAGGCTGATGTTTTAGGGCGGTATGGGAGAAAGCAATATTCTTGTTTCCTCCTATGATGGCAAACTGTTTAGGTCCTAAAGCAGAGAGACAACCCCAGACTGTAACAAGACACACGTTCTTTGCAAACAGATGCTAACATTAACTTACAAACCCTCTTTTAAACAATAAGTGGTGGTTATCAATGTTTTAATCACTAACAACTTTTTAAGTGGTGGTTCTTTCACATTAACCTTTAAAGACATTTGAAAGCTGTTAGTTCCTCTGGTCTAACAACAAACTGGTGCTGGTTTAGTTCTGGTCTCAGGCTAGAAGTAAATCTTAGGATATTAGACCTGTGAAGATTCTCAGTCATCCAGGTCATAGTCATCCAAAAAAGTTAAAAACCAATCCACTGGACTTTGTTTTCCAAGTTTGAAGACATTTCGCTTCCCATCCAGGAAAGTTTTTTTAATTCAAAATGTTAGAATTAGTGTTGAGTTCTAAGTAGTGTTGCGCCAATGCCATTTTTTTGGCCCCGATACCACACCGATGCCATCAGTTTGAAATTGTGTGTGTCTGTGTGTGTATATATGACAAACTGCATACTACTTGGATGTAAAATAATTGCCATCATGGCTTTGTCAAGCTGCTGCCTAACTTTGTGAAGCAGGAAAAAGACTAATACAAAGTGAATCCAGTAGAACTTTTTAATGCTACCTGGAATGGGTGGCAATGAATAAACTTTTGGCTCTCAAAATGGTATCGGTGCCCTATTTGTTGGTAGTTAGTTTGAAGCTTTATAGAACTGCCCAAACAAGGCCTTGTTTTGGCTTACAAATTGGATGAGGGTCATAGATTTTGTAAAAAGGCACCAGTTAAGTTCTGAGACTGGGGTGATGATTAAGTTCATTGGGCCAGGTTGGTTTGCATAACTGTGTTTTCATTAAATTGAAATTATCATATTTTGTTGTGAAATAGCATTGTTTGCTATCGTTCACATACTTAACAAACTGAGAATTCAAGAGAGGATTTTGAACAGCCCCAAACTGAAACAAAGTGCAGTGGTTGTGGTTAAGGTCAAGGGAAGCCTAACTTCAGCTCTAATGAGGCAGAAAGGGTGAATGTGAACAGTGAGCTGCAGTTCTTCACCACTGAAGACATCTGTGGTTTTATAGTAAGCCTGCCCCAGTTCCTTTTAACCCTTTATATGGCACTTGGTGAAATACTACATTTCAAGTCAAGAGTTTTAATGGAGGACAAACAAGACCTTTTTTTTTTTTTTTTTACATTTCTTTTTAAGTATTTTCATGGCAAAAATCAAGGTCAATGTGAATACCAAAAACAGTCACTTGCTGCAATATGATTATGAGAAATCCAAAGAGTACAATTAGAAAATGACTTACAGAAAGGGAAAAAAAAATAAAAATTTTTGTCACAATATAATTTTCAGAACATTAATGCTAATACAGGTACAATTTCTGTTCTTCTTTACTTAGCATTGTCACTTATTTTATTACAGTTTTACCTTAATTTGTCTTTTTTTTTTTTTACTTAATTTACAGTAGGTAACATATCCTACAGCATGCAGCCTTAGATTACTGGTGGTATCCTGGTTGTTACACTATGATCCCCCCGCCCACCAGAACAGTAAAAAAAAATGTTATTCTGTGAAATATATTAATCTTTTCATTTTTCCTTCATGTGCTTGTTTTCCCAGGCCTACCTCAGTATCCTGTACCTGAAGCCACGGACCCAGGTCATTCTAAGAGGGAAGAAAGTCCTGGCCAAGTTGGTGTCCAAAAGTCTGACTCACATCGAACATGACGTCTATAAACCTCAGTTTAGCGTATCTTTTTGTCATCTGCTTATTTTCTCAAACTAAAAAGAAGTACAAACCTCTTGGCCTAAAGTTTGACTCAGGCAGTTGTATATATTGGGTTCTCCCAGGATTTGTTTTCTACTTCTTTACCCATCTTGTAACAGTGTGTTACTAACTCTAAGAACTTGAGTCCTAATCCAGCTTTGTCTGTCACAGTCCCAGTTGCATTAAGCCTTTTGTTTAATTGGTGGGAAAATAAGCGTTCTTGCCGCTGATTTCCAACTTGTCAGGATTAATACTCACTGCAATAATTCAATATCATGTATTTCACATTTCACAAGAGTGCCAGAGAAAAACAAGCCTCTCTGTCATTCTCTCTGTTGTTATGTTTTTTTTTTTTTTTATAAATCATAAGGTGTGACAGTGGCATCGGATGTAGGAGTTTGCCCTGAAATCGGATTGACGGTTCAAGCCCCGGTTCCGACTTTCATTGTTGTTGTGTCCTTGGGCAAGACACTTCACCTGCATTGTCTACTGATGGTGATCAGAGGGCCCGGTGGCGCCAGTGTTCGGCAGCTGTGGCTACCTACAATGTAGCTTGCCACCATCAGTGTGTGCGTGAATGGGTGAATGACTGAATGTAGTGTAAAGCGCTTTGGTCAAGTCTCCTCAGTAGAAAAAGTGCTATATAAGTACAATAAGTAGGGTCATTTAAGGTCATTTAAGTGTAAAAATATCTCTTCCCTAACTGGTGTCTATCAGAAAGAGAAGGTGAAGGTGACTTTTGGTCTAAACCCTAAAAAGAAGGAGCACTATGGCATCATGATGTACCACAAGAACCGACTCATTAAGGCCTATGAGAAAGTTGGCTGCCAGCTCAAGGTGAACGAAAACAGTTAAACTTTGAGTTATGAATATTTCTGGTATTACACTTAGATTATAAACAATACTCTAATTATTGTTCTAAGTCATCGTTTTCTCTCCTACAGGCATCAGGTCAAAGGGTTGGCATTGGGGTAATCGGCATCATTGAGTGTAATTTTCTCAAACCAGCTCATAACAAACAGGACTTTGAGTACACTAAAGAATACAGGTACATGAGATACATACACTCTTATATGAGCTCATGCTATTTTGCAGCACTTCAATCAGAGTTTAAGTCAAGCTTAAGCAAATGTATACCATAGAGATACCTTACTTTACCTTTACTGTTTATCTAAGTAGGGAAGAAAGTGTTCAGTGTGGTAACTTTGTTTTCTTTCTGCCGTTAAGACTCACCCTTGGTGCTTTGGGTCTAAAACTTAATGATTTCTGGAAGGAGGTCACAGAAAAGAGGGCCAGAGAACGAGAGTTTCAGGCACTAGATAAAGAAGACGGTGAAGACCAAGAGGATTCTGAAATGTAAGTCTTTGGTTAAACTCTTCTGTTGTATGGGATAATGACATTCTTTACCTTATTTATTCATTTTCACTGGAAATAATTCCTTGCTGACTTAAAAGTTGCCTCATTGCTGAACCACAAAAGGTGATTGTTGAAGAAGCTGGTTGTTAAAGGTATAGTGGAGGATTTTTGCGATTTTTTTTGAGAAGTCCTGCCCTCTCCACTTTAAAAAAAAAATGCACATGCACAATTCTGTAGCCACTCGCGAGTCGGAACACCGATTAAACGTGAGAGCATGCACAAGCCCATTTCTCTTCGTGCAGGCTCTGTTTAAAAGTTGTTGTTTGCATTGCTCATACACGCTTACTTTAAAAGAAAGATTTGCAATTTTTCCACTGTGTCAGACTCACACCCGTAAGTGAAAATGGGGACAAGCATGTAGTACGGCCTTACGTGAACATATCACCAGAATGATTGAAAATTATGACAATCACTTATTTTGTTGATGCACCTGCAAAAAAAAACATCCTCCATGATACCTTTTATAATGGAAATTTAAATGGAAGGAAGCAGTCTGGCACAAGAAAGAATGCACTGTCATGAGATGACCTTAACCTTGAGATAAGTGTGAACTTAACCCCGACTGGAGGGATTTACAGGGCATAGATAGCAGCATGAGTTGGGCTCCATTTAACGCCGGGGCAGAATCTGGGGACCCGATAATTCAGCTTGACATGTGGTAAGCGTTACAAGAGTTTATGTGTAAATTGGTATTTCAGGGATAGGAATTGACTAAAACTGGAATCACTGTAGGGGGGAGAACAAGTTTAGTGGCCTGGAACAACTCATTGGTGTTGAATTAGCTCTAAAGAAAAGCCACCCAGCTCATCAGAAGCCAGGAGGCTGCGATAGCTCTGATGATTAATCCTAGTGGCTCCATGTGGATGATTTGGATCACTGAATAGCTGATCAAAATCTGGATAGGTCTAAGGCTAGACGGGGAGTTGATGTCAGTCTGGGGGTTATGCAATATAGACAGAACAATCCAGGCAGAGGCAGAGGTTGACAGACTTTGGCAGGAAGCAAGGCAGGAGGCCAATTTCCAGAGATCAGAGGTGGCCAGGGGAAGGGTGAAAGGAGACGGGCAGGAGAAAAACAAAAATAAGAATTGTCAAGGTCAGGAGGTCAAAACAAGGATTGCTGGATGTTTCACTCACACAAACGGCTTTCAAGAATCTGGCAGTTACCCACTGAGCGATCCAGAATTTTATAGTACTCCTCCTCGGTGTAGCAACTCCTGGTAATCGGAGCTGCCGCAGGTGTGAGCACTCAGGCCTGGTTGATCTACGACAGCAGAGGGAGCAGGGTGTGACATCACAGGACTGCAGCAGCTTAACAGGCAGGAACAGTCAGGGATTATTTCATGCGTTACCAGACAGATGTTTCCAGGAAAGGAATAAAAAATTTCCGTTTCTTATGTCTGGTTATTTCTGAACCAGAAAATACAACGGAAGCATTTTACCTAGGCAGGGTTGAAAGACGGGACAGTTGCTAAGTGCTCCAAACTCCTCCTCATAGGCAGAGCATTGGTTTGCATTTAATAAGTAGACTAAGATAACTGATACTATGGGTGTTACATTATCTGCTTGTGTAGTCAGCTCTTTTATCAGCTCTAAGATCAGTGCCGTCATCTGAAGGGAAATATTTTGGGTAGTACATACTTCCCTCTGTTTATAAGCTGTTTCCTTTTATAGGATGCCATGGTCCCCGCCTGAGAGGTCCAGAAGTGCCAATATGTTTATTATTGACCAAGGCATCATTTAGTCTGCCAGCATAAAATCATTGGTGATGCAGTGAAACCCTGATTCCAACAACTTGAGCTTTCTTACCTCTTCTGCAGGGCCACAGGTCTGTTGGAAAGTAGGTTTAAAATGCAAGTGGAGTGCAAGCAGAAAATCTTCATAACCAATGTTTCTGCCTCTTCCCTGCCTCTGGTGCAGGGAAGTCTAATTAAAGCCCTAAGGGCCGGTGTGCTGTTGACTTTAAATTTATTGGAATTAATGCATTTAATAGTTCCCCGACATGTCATCGCCTTCTGAAGATGCCTGTAAAAATCCACTAAGTCTTTAAGTTAGGTCTGTTAATGAAGGGAGAGGTCTAAAAACATAAAGAGATTAACCTATTAAGGATGGAGTGACCTTAACTGGGACTTTAGTTTGGCCGTAGGCATTTTAAAATCTATAACCACAGCATCTAGATTATAAAACATGTGGCCCTCTTCTTTTAACCAATATCTTTTTTTAACTTTTTTCTGTTTTAATTGTGACTATTTTTCGAGTGGAAGATAATTAACATTTGTAGTTTCTCAGAAAACAAGCTCTAAATTTTTTTTTTTTATTACTAGCCTTTGTTGGCAAACAGTACATTATGTCAGCCTTTTTTATTTTGTAAAAGCTGAATGGGAATGTTTTTCACGTCCTCTTCAAACTGATGAAAAGGCGGTAAAACTAAACATCAATCAACAAAGGCTGAACTGAAGTGAGTCAAGGAATGTGAAAACTGAAAGTTGCTCCTTTAATTTAAGAATTGATAATTTCTTGTCAAAACCAGCATAAGTTACTAGTTATATATATATATATATATATATATATATATATATATATATATATATATATATATATATATATATATATATATATATATATATATATATATATATATATATATATATATATATATATATATATATATATTCTTCAATAGTATTATTTCATATTGTGGGCCTATGATTGCTGCGGTAAGCAGTCACAGGCATACAGATACCTATGACACACCACATAGAAGAACTGTTTACATTTTTTTTTTTATCTTCGCTTTTATCGTTATAATAATTGTTTCATCCAATATCATGATATTATTTTAAGAGCATCCTGTCCAGTCGCAGTTAAGAAGGAGTACATTGTCAATGTCTGAGTAATCTAATGTGCATATATGCGTTTTTTCTTGTTAGTTCTGTCCTCTGTCCTTGCTCAGAGTAGTCTGGCAAAATATGATTAAACCATGTTTATCTGAATTTTAGGTGTTTCATTCTTTAGGTTATGCATTATATACCATAGTATTAAAACAAAAGGAAAGCGTAAAACTCAAAAAGACTAGATTTATGTTTAAATCCAAAGCCGAAAAAGTTAACTCCTGTTTCCGCTAGAGATTGGGCACAGACCAGTGATAAAACAGAAAGGCTTTTAAAGCATTTATTTTACAATTATTAACCTTTAACACATTAGATTTTAGTATGCTTACTATATTTCAGGAGGGAAATGTAATTTAGGTATTTATTGCAAAATAAATTTAAAGGCCGACCTGGATGTATATCTCGGTGCGTATATGCAAATGAGCTGATGGTATGGATTGTGCCTCCGGGATGGATCAGGTAGTTACAGTGTGTATAGATGTTAAATGAGGGAGTGATCCATCACTAAATGGGTCACATGACCCAGAGCCCAGGTTTAACACAGTCTGAGCCCCCCTGAACACTAAACCTAACTTAACTGATTAGAAATTCTTTGGTTCTCTGTCTTTCATTAGTAACTCCATGACTTCTAAACCTGCTGGTCCAAAATGATTTGCCATCAGATTTCAAAACCCAGAGAGAGACGGTTTCACTTTGTGAAAGTGCAGTCTCGCCAGCAGCCTTCAGGGGGCCTAACCCTGGAAGTTATAGTTCAAGCATCTCAATGTTGCTCTAAGAAACTAGGTTACTGCCCTTTTTCTGGGTTTGTTTTTTTCCTGCAGTTAAATTACATCTAATATGCGTCAGTTTATATGCAAAGAACATTTTGAAATTATTTAAAATAACATTAACCTCCTATTTTAACATATCTTCCATCTTTATTATGTTTTCCCTCAAGCATTTTTATAACCCTTTCCACGTGGCAGCATGAAGCAGTGATGATATACATCTCTCAATAACTTTCCTCATGCTAAAGTCTTTCAGGTTTTGGAAAACCGAAAACATATTTGGTATGAGGAGCAGTTTCTGAAGCAACATGCTGAGGCAGGCCTGTGAACACAGTTTTAAACCACAGTGAAATAGAAAAAAGTTCGAAAAATTCAGCAGATTGTATTCTATATATTATTCTTTGCTATCTAGATATAACCATAATATTTAGAAGTATAATAATTGATTATGAAATGCTTGAATTATTCTGGTAACCAGCAGCTCTGATTGCATTCACAGGGGTCCATTGTGGTTACAGTGTGAAGAATGTCTCAAATGGCGAAGTGTCCCACCACACTATTATAAGGTCACTCCTGAAAACTGGACCTGCAGCCTAAACCCCAATCGTCGTTACAGGTGGAGTATGTTTACAGTGTTTTGAAAGACTTGTTTTTCTTTTTTGTTTTAACCCAGTTCAGCAAGTAGTAGTATTTGTTGAATTGCAGGGAGAAAAAAAAAAACAACAGTTCCTTTGGCCATCAGTGTTGTGGGTTTATGCTTGCCTAACTGTACTTTAGCTGTGGCTGACCTTTTGCTGGGCCTCATGTCTTTGCAGAAGCTGCTCTTCGCCAGAGGAAACCGAGGAGAGCGAGGAACAGTTAACACCCAGCTACCAAAAAAACCACAAGAAAATGTAAATTCCTATTTCTCTAAACCTCTCACACAGACCTTTTAACACAGTCTTCTGTGCGACTGGGTGCATGTGTGCACGGTTTTGTGGTTTCCATTTGTCAGTTTCTCAGCCCTAAATTTGAAGGCTCCACTCTCCATGTGACAGCACGTGTTTCTGATAATGGAAGAAACTTTATTTCACTATGAAATCATGCTAAAGAATGACTAAGTCAGACCTCAAACCTAAAATGTCACTGATGACCCATTAGTATACACTTTTTCCGTGCTACTACACGTAGCAAGTTTTTTATTTTTCAACGCCTAAAGTTGCTGATAATGTTGCATTCAGAAACAACATAACCTGACATCAGTGCATAACACAATGCTCAGAAAAGATAAAAGTAGTAAATGTTTACTAGCAATGTCACTATCTCAGATTTAAGCTCAGAAAGCTAACAAACCAGTTCCCAACAGAGAGGTTTAATTTAACGTGTTTCACAATGCGGGTCTGTTTGTAAAACATCAGAAAAAAACAGATTAATTCAACTAGTTGTGTTCTGGGTTGGACTTGATCAGCATATTTCTTTTAAATTACTCCCAGCAGCTGTGTCACCAGATTAGCCATGCAGCGATTGTACAGAATCTACACATCATACCAAAATAAGCGCAAGAACTCCATCCATCAATTAAGTCATTTTAGATGAATCTGAACACTTAATTTATGAGTAAAATCATCTTTCTAAGCTTTAACCTTGTATTTAAAAAAATCTCTAACTTCATTTATAAATCTGCTCACTTTATCGAATCACAGTCAACTTGGTCGGTTTGTTCGGTATCACAATTTCACTGTTTTGACACAATTTTCGATAGAGTATTTTAGTTGAAGTGTCAGGCATTTAAGGCAAGGCAAGGCAAATTTATTTGTATAGCACAATTAAGTAAAAAGACAATTCAAAGTGCTTTACATGATTAGAATATAGGGACATGAAACAGAATCAAAGCAAGTAGGGAAAAAAATAAAATAGAAAATGCAGAAACAAAAAAGAACTTTAAAAACAGTTGTACTAAAGCAAATAAAAAAGTTGAACTAATGATGTTTCAGTTGAACTTTTTAACTAGAACAGTCGAAGGCAATCCTAAAAAATGTGTTTTTAGTCTTGATTTAAAGGAACTCAGGCTTTCCGCACTTTTACAGGACCTTTATACTAATTCAGGACCTTTATACTAATAGGGGAGTGTTAGCCTGGTTAGAGCAGTGCACTTGTGCTCTGAGAAGGTTGCAAGTCCAAGTCCACGGTTTGATTCCCACAGCCTGTACTCTGGGTCTGTGATCAAGACTTTTAACCCGTCACTGCTCCAGGCGACACACAATGGCAGCCCACGGCTCCCCAAGGGGATGGGTTAAATGCAGAGGTACATTTCTCCAGTGTGAAGTTCAATTACAATTATTATATTATAATAACATATTTGGACAGTTGGAGAGACTTAAACTAGCCTGACGTAGTCCTACTCAATTCTAGTCAGAATATGAGTCTGATACTGCTCCATAGAGCTGTGATTATGGGGCGTGTTTTGAATGAACCAGGGAAAAAAATGCCTCTGCACTCAATTGAATAGACCTACAACCAATAAGAACAACGGAGTGCGTGACGTATGTTAAGCGAGGCATAGTTGTTGTCAACAAAAATCAAAGCGTGCAGTTGCACGCCTATAATAAGATGAGCCTTGATCGCGTTTCTCTGTTCCTCTTTTAAAATTAATTTGCTGTCGATATCTTCTAGAACAGACCTAATAGCAGAATCTACACACCTCAACTCTCCAGCGGCAGCCATTGTTGTTGTCACACAAGCGCGCTTTGGTCCCGTGGTTGATTACGTTACTGTTGATCATCTGTCCATCATCGTATAAAGCCCGCCCTGACAATTTGATTGGCCCACCAGATATTGTGCTAGCATACTCGCGCTACTGTTGAGCAATGCCAGACCGAACCTTCCGACCTCAAACGTTGTGGGAGGGACTAAGTTCGGAATGGCACCCAGGCTAGACTTAAACAGCCTCTAATTCCCATATTTATGTATAGCTTCACAGACTAAAATGTTAAAAAATATATATATAATAAAACAAAGAATCTTGTAGGAAAGCATTTGACCGGTTACTCTGACATTGGTATTAGTTTCGGTATAAACTATGTTGTTTTCGCTTTAAGCCTACACAGGTTTGCTGAATGAAATATATTTGTAGTTCTAGAGCCCAAACATTTCCTTTACAGTTTCATCTCTAAGTAAAAGTATTTTAGTTCAGAAAACAAGTCTGTGTTAACAGAAACACAGGATGATACGCATCACGACAATGTTACAATGGACACAATATCATCATCCATATACGGTAATAACTTCCTGTTTTACTGCGCTTTAAAATTACTACCCTGTATAAAACCTCATTTGAATGCAGGGTAGAATTTCCATAGATTCAAATGTTTTCTTGTTTTGGGCTCTGAAAAGAATATCAGGTGAATTAGTTGCTTTGTTTAGATGTTGCAGTTAACTCAAAAAAAGTTGAGGCTTACAGTTTTTAGTTGCATTGAAAAAGTCTTTATTTTAAAAACTTAGCAACACAGCATCCAAATGAAGCATATATTATATGAAGTATTGATGGGATGTGTGCTCTTCTACTTGATACCCCTAATACTATTTTTTAACTAGTATTTTTTTAGCTTCAGTATTTAAAAAGTTAGATGACCAGAAATTACCTTAATGGACCAAAGAAAGGTCTATTGAGTAATGTAAGTTTGCAGTGTTGAAAAATACCAGATTTATCCATTTTTTTTTTTATTTATCTAAATTTGTTTTATTCATGTGTGCAGGTATTTGGCAACATGTTTAAAAGACACAAAATACAAGATGTTTGCACTTTCTACACTGGAAATATTACTTATATTGAAAAAAAGCTGCAATTACTGTATATTTTCCCATCTGCAGCTCCGACACAGAGGAGCCTTGTTATTGCAGGTGTGGATTACAGATGGTTCATTCACTGAGTGAGATGTTGGATTTCCAAGATATTGGCGGTGAAATGACCCGACCGGCCACCAGTTTCACAGCAGTCAGTTTCTCTGAGCATCCTATAAAATACTGATGTTAAATTTGCGGCTTGACCTGTAGGCCCAAATGGAATTGGGATCTTTCAAAAGCTGCTGTCAAGAACTCTTTGATCTTGTTGTGTTGGTAAAATCCATTTTATGTGGCATAAAGGGAAAGATCAACAGTCTGATACAGTCTAGGTAAAGAGTAAATTTTTTTTTATCCTTATGTAACCATCTTGCTTTTTTTTTAAGTGACTGGTTTACATTTGAGGGAACTCATTCGTTGGTTTCCTTAAAGAGGTCATAGAATGCAAAACCGAGTTTACATTGTCATAGATGAATAACGATAGTTCAGTGGGTGAAATGGACGTACAGAGAAGTTCCTCCTTTCTCTGCATATCTCACAATTCTAAACTTCCACCATAAAACGGGCAAACTCAAATGAAGCACCGAGTTGACGTAAACTTGGGGATGTTGCCTTATTTGGCTCTGGCCTGTACTTTTGTCATGCCCTTGGGGGGGGGGGGATTCCGGGGTTCCTGGACCAGCCCCGGAGTTTACGGCTCGGTTCTGCTGCACTGTAGTCAACCAAAATCCCGGACATTTTTTTTAGGTATGAAAACTCAGACATGTCCAGGAAAAAGAGGTAATCCTACCATACCAACAACCTCGATGTTTCAGTGAGTGAGTGCTTGTTGCTATGATGTATCTTTGCTCAGCAGCTTCCCTCTTTGTAAACCAACCAATCAGCGCACAGCTCATCTAAATATTCATGAACATACCATAAAAGGAAGAAAAGCTGTTGTTTCATTCCTGGCCTTTTAACCAGGCCTGCATTAGGGCTCAAAGAACAGAAAATATGCCATTTTCAGCCCAACCAATGTTACACACCCTATTCAGAGACCTTAAGGACTATAGTCAATAGTAAAACCAGTTTTAAACAAGTGAAGGGTACTGCTGTAGTATCAATAAACAGAACGTTTTGATGAGGAAGGTCACAAGAAAACAATCTTGAAGTCCTCTCCTGCCTTAACCAACATGCATCCAGTGAAAATGCTCCTCTTCAGAGCAGTAGATAAAGCTGCGGTTTGTAAAAGTATCCCATTAGAAGTGACCTATCACTCTAGGAAAAGGGCAATTTTTCACAAACTTGTCTTTTGCAGATTTGTTTTATCAAACAGCAAATGTATAGACATGTAGAACAAATCTATCTCCTTTAAATTTAGTTTAATGAGGGTAGGGCTAAATGCCTTCCAGTCATGGTAGTTAGAAGTTGCAGGCAGGCTCTCTCTTGCCTTCACGTCCAGGTCTGCTATGCAGCTGGAAAACCCTGCATGAAATATGTGCAAATGTTACCATGCAAAACATTTTTAAGACATTTTCTGCACAACAGGCGTAGAGGTGAGTATCGGCATGAGTGTTGCGATTCAATACATGTCGCGATACTTGGGTCACGATACGATATTATCACGATATTGCAGTATCACTGTATATTGCCATATTTTCCCCAGCTATAAAAAAATCTAATGATGAGATAAAACAGCAAGTGCTGTATATTTTCATCAGAAAATATTGATTAGGTATTATTATCCATGTTGTTTGGGGTTTTCTTGCACTGTGACTGCCTCAAATACAGATTTGGTGCTGCACGCATAGTTAAAGGGCTCCACAGCGCTTTCTGCCAGAGTGGTGGTGCAGAGGTAGCCCATTTCCCCATCAATGTTTTATGTAACCATTTTTGTTTTTGAAAATCGATACTAAGAAGTGAAAGATCGATATTATATTGGGCAGCCGAATATCACGATATATCGCCAAAACGCTTATTTCCCACACCCCTAAATAGGCGTTAGGGATGTCCTGATACAACTTTATCATTCCCGATATGATATGCATATTGCAGCTTTCAGTCTCAACCGATATTAATCCCAATACAATATCAGCACAAATCAGGCTTATTTTTATTCCTAATTTTGAAGAGTAAAATATAAGAAAAGTGGTTAGGGCAGGGGTTACAAACCAAACTGCTCAAAGAGCCATATTGGACCAAAGAAACAAAAAAAAAATCTATCTGGAGCCCCAAAAATGTAACAGTCTTATATATGCCTCGTATGGCAACACGGGCTCAAAGTGTATTAAACCACAATACTAAAGGACTATGTGGGCTTAAATATATAATAAGCATTCATGGTTAAATGTTTATCTGGAGCAAATGTCAGTAGCATGAGGTCAGGGAGGCTCTTACTGGGTGAAATTCAACACGTGCTGCTTCACCACCCTTCTCCCCCCATTACAGCGGTTTAGGTTTTGTTGCATTGATGAAATTATAGAAACACAATAAAAAAATATTTCTATGGTGGACGTGTTTCTGGCCCTGCAATGGACTGGTGACCTATCCAGGGTGTACCCCGCCTCTCGTCCGTAGACAGCTGGAGATAGGCACCAGCACCCCTCGCAACCCCGCTTGGGATTAAGCGTGTAAGAAAATGGATGGATGGACGGATGGGTGTTTCTGTTGGGAGGAGTTGATTAAGTCATGAGGAACCAAGCAGGAACTGACATCCATCAGAGCAGAGCTCTCTAAACCCGAAATTCCCACATCCTCTGTCACCAGGGTTCCTTGGTGTTATTTTTATTTTCAGGATTTGGGAAAGAAATGGCAGAAAGTTCACATAGCTGCATCAGAGCGCTACTTGTTTGATCTGTGGACGCTTTTCCATCCTTGCAACTAAACCAGCAGCAGGAGTGGAGTTTGGAGATGCAATCCACTTCTTAAATCTATCTTTGCTATCCTCTAATTTATCCAGAAGTTCTGCAATCGCACTTTTTCTCTCATTCTCAACTTGGTGGTCGGCTGCATATTTAGCATGCCTTCCCTGGAAATGCCTTTCCAAATTTTTTCTTGTTCTTTTTTGACAACCTCTCATTACAAAGCAAACATGCAGGCAATCCTTCCGCATTGATAATGAAAGCAAATTATTCTCTGTTCTTTGAATTGTCTCTTCTCATCAGCTATCTTCCTTTTTTCCCTTTGGAATCATGGTCACACACCTGCAGCTCTGTTTGCCGGGCACCGCTTCACGCTGGTTGCAAGTTATGACCACTGATCTCTATGGCTATTACGCAAATTATTGTTTACATTTATTTATTATACAAATGTTTACAGCATTGGAAAACATAATTCATTTTTGTTTCAGCTCCTGCACACCATATTAAAATAAAAAAATTATAATTTTTTGAAAAAGCTCTAGGGAGCCGCAAGGGGGACTCTAAAGAGCCACATAAGGCTCTGAGAATCCTGAGGTTGTGAGTGGGAAACCCACTACAATAGACTGAGCAAAGACCCTTAACCCCACACCGCTCCCCGGCTGCAAATGGCAGCCCACTTCTCCCCAAGGGGATGGGTTTAAAACAGAGAGTGAATTTTGTTGCGCTGTACTTATGACAGTGTAATGACAATAAAACACTGGAAAAAAATAAAAAATATTAGCAGCAAGCAGAAACATGTGAAGACACTGATTTAGAAATGGGAAAAAAAATGTATAAAGTTCAAACGGTGCAGTTTCCTCACAAATGTCTTTGTGAGGAAAAGGGTTTGTACAAGATCTCTTCTTCCTTTTTAAGGAAATAGCTGGCAAGACTGATCAAATCTTTAAATACTTAAAGAAGCGGAACACTTCTTGAAAGATTTAAGCCTTGAGAAGTGGTTAGTGAAGCACCGTGCCAGCCGGTTCATGGGAAATTTAAACTCATTTCCAAGTATATAACTATATAAAACCAGAAAACCTTGTTAAATCAGGGCCTTCGGTGACTAATATGCTCTTACTAAGGACAGTAATGGCCCCGGCCTGGACTTGGGTTAAGTGGTCTTGACTAAAACACTAGTAAAGGACACTCAAAACAGGGTTTTAAAGTCTTAACTGACAGCAATCCAGTGTTTTATAAAGCAGAATGTGTGTGTAAACAATAAGAACATGACATAACATGTTTGCATCTGAGTTCTGTTTCCAGTGCCTTCAATGTCTCACTGTATCTATTTTTTTCCTGCAGAGACCAGTCCAGAAGTAGGAAACGAGAGAAATCACGAGAGGTGCGTAGTATTTTTAGCAACAGTTTTCAACAAGCCAGATTTGTAAAATTTTTATGAGCATACCTGGTTGTGTTTCAGGTTCATCACTCAGAGGAACTCGCAGAAAAGAATGAAACCCTGTCACCCATTTCCTCAAAGCAACCTTGTTCCCCGTCCCCAAACAAACCTGAAGACGGTACACATGAAAAGAGACTAGATCAGGACGAGGCATGTTTGCAGAAAGACAATCACGCAAACGATGAGATAAAAACTCGATTGGTTATACAATACCAAGGGAAGGTTGCTGGAAGCAAATTGGTCAATGAAGAGCTGAAGGAAGCTGAAAATGTGGAATATGACCAGAGGCTTGAAGAGAAGGAGGACGAGGACAAGCAGATGGAGACAGTGGAGAAGCAGATGGAGACAGTGGAGAAGCAGATGGAGGCAGTGGAGAGAGAGGAGGAGCACACAGAGGCTTTCAGGTGGGATACAGAGGAACTAATCACCACAGGGGGGTGCTGTTGTGTGGGAAAATTAGTTGAGTGTGACAAAAGAAAATGTTAAGACATATCTCAACGTGACAAAGTGAACTAACCACCTGTTCTTTGTTTTCTTCAGCCGCAAAAGAAAGTCTGAACCTATTTTTACCTATATAACAAAAAAGCGCTGGAGACAGCAGCAGCTGGACTCGGGGAACGCTGCAGAGCATCTGCCTCTTGAGAAACAAACAAACACGTTTAGAAAGGACAGCAGCAGCCAAGTGGAGAAACCAAACAACTTGCAGCAAAACCCAACCAACAACACCTGGACCTACTCCACACAAGCCACCCAGACCGTGGTGGTGTCCCCACTGAGGACAGAACGGCCACAGAGCAGAGCACTGCCTCCAGAGCTGGGGGAGCGGGAAGTCAAGGTGCAGAAGCTAGCTGCTTTGGAGAGGGAAGCTGAGCGGCTTAGGAGCCTTCTGGGGTTGGAGGTTTCCAAGAAAACGCAAGGCACCATGACGACTGCTGACAGTGTTGCTGAGAAAGGCGGGATGGGGAGATCGACCGCATCCACAACAAGCAAGGACGTTGGATGCCAAACTACCATGCCTGAGGTCATTATTTAAATCACATGCTGCTCTTGCAAAGAAATAGAGTTTTCTTGTGTTCCTACAGTTAATTTCTTGCCGAAAATAGGCATTTCACTAATTAAGAAAGAGGATCTCAAAAAGTGGCATCAAGTGACAAGCTAAATTTATTTATTTAAAATGCATGAAACCCAAGTATATGCAAATTAATTTTGAAAGAATCAGGAAGTATCCTGTAGCAGCCTATGAACATGCTCTTTGTGTCCAACAGTGCTCCACTTCAGCGCCAGGCATGGAGAGCAGATCAAGAAAGGAGAGGAGTGAAAGTCAGAGCCGAGTTAGAGTGAGTGACGGCGACGGCTGTGATGAAAACAGGTAAAGAGTCACACAATGACTACATACTTTATCTCACTGGGCTCAAAAGATTTTTGAAAGAAATTGGTTCTTTTTCTAACTTTGCTCGGTCTTTCACTATGGAGAATTGCCTTGGCGTGACAAACTACGGAAGCTACAATGACATCACGTCTGTTTCTGACAGACAGGTGGAGCCGTGCCCATGGCTCGACCCGCTAGCCTGAACTCATTCTCACCTTCTTCCTTTGTAAAGTCTACAGCTAAGCTCCCTCAGCGCGTTCAGGTTAGCTTGGACCTGTTTAACGGTTCTTAGGCATTTTTGCTGAACGCAATACCATGACAGGCCTGTACTGTGTACCTGTACCTGAATAGAGAGCGTTTGTGTCAGCTAAGTTAACGTGTAAAGGTAGGCTTGGTTTTTGGTTAGCGGTATATCGCTAGCATGAGAGTCTAGTTAACGCGTCGTGTCGGACGAGTTTATTTAAGAGCTAAAGTTTAACGACAAGCTCTTTTTTCGTCTAATATCATGGTTGCGGCTCCCACCCCTGCCAAAGCTTAGGTCATGCATGGGCATTAAAAACGTTCAGGCGTCGCTGGCTGACCCTCAGGGATGACAGCACTGTGCATCGATGCCGTAAAAAAATCCTGGAGAGTTGCTGGGGGTGGCTGTCGTTAACAGCCAGGACCCTTGCCCCTCCTCACCTTCAGCCGTTGCGGCGGCAGGTGAAAACCATCAGCCATAAGCTTCTAAGAGCTAGGCAGACATGATGGAGGAGGACTACCCGGGCCTTATGGACAGAGGTAAGCTTGATGCAGGCATCGACGAAACGGAGGGTGATGCTAACTCTGACCTCCTTAAACTAGACGACATGGAGCAAGAGGAGGACTCGACCTTCCCAGGTCAACACTCCAGGCCACCAAGCAGGGCAGATGACACCTCCCCAGGGGACAGTGTCCTGTACGATGTTTGCAGACAGGCGACTCTAAAGGTGAACATCCCCTGGCCAGCAGCTCAGGATTCAGAAGTAGCAGAACGGGAACTGAATGATGGTAAAAGTCTTCCATCTGCTTTACCATCAGCAAAGCAGCTTTTACCAGTCGTCCCTGCTTGCATTTAAGAGCAAGCTTCCCACAAAGCTGGAGATATAGGGCATGGGTGAGCTGGGGCTGGCAGAACCCTCAGCAGTAGGGCCTTCAGTGGCTTACTACCTCCACCAACTAATTGCAGATCGGTTTCAGCATCTTCTAGCATCTTGCTCCTAGGTAAAATGGATTGCTCATCGCCTCCATTTACCAAAGGATGTACAAATATGCTGGTCAGCCATTGTGCTCGATCAACGTTGTTACACTGCTGTCTGTGTACCAAGGCAAGATTCTGGAGGAGATGAGGTGTCAACTGGACTCGGGGACACCTAACCCCAGTCTATGGGATAAGATTTGTGTGGTGAATAATCTCATCTTATGCTCCTCTAGAGGTGCAGTCCAAGGTTGTGGTCATGTCATGGGTCTGGCTGTCTCAGGGTAAAGAGGCCTATGGTTAAACCTGTCAGGCCTGAGTGATTCCCAGATGGCTGAGATTATGGATGCAACTTATGACCCAACAAAAGGTCTATTTGGCCCCTCCTTTGAGAAGATGAGGGAGTCAACTACTATCCCCTCCGAGGATACGCGGGATCATAATATTCTCGTACATAGATGACTATCACATCTGGTCTCGATGCAGCGAGAAGGCAGCCAGCGACTTCCTCCCAGTGTTTAACCACCTCATCAGCCTTGGGTTCAGGATAAACTGGGCAAAAAGTCGCCAGATTCCTATGCAATGCACAGAGTATTTGAGTCTCAGGATAAATTCCCTCTCTTATCGTGTCACACTATCATTTACTCAGTGCATGACGCAGTTTCAGCTAGGAAACGTTGTTTCATTCAGACTGTACCTGCGGCTCCTCTGCCTTATGGCGTCCATGATTTCTTAGTCCATCTGGGGCTTCTGATGATGAGGTACTATTTAATTGTGGGTCGTGTCACTGCGACTCTGTCCCCACCATCATCTGTTAAGAGAGAGACCCTACGGTTCTCACGGTGGGCATGCCGCTGGAGTCAGTAGCATCCAGGCTTACCCTGACTACCGATGCATGCCTGACCAGTTGGAGTGCAACTATGATGGGCAGAACAGTGAATGGCATATGGTCACCGAAAATGGCACGGCTTCACATCAACATGATGGAACTGCATGTAGTGTTCTTCGCTCTGAAACACTTCATGCCGATCTGATGGGTCAACACATCTTGGTAAAGACCGAAAACTCCACTGTGGTGGCTTATATCAACCGCCAGGGCAGGACCAGTTCCCTGCAGATACACAGACTGGCCATTACATAATTATGTAGAGCAGCACTATAATTCAATCGGTCCGAGCAATGCACATACCAGGGATTTTGAACACAGGGGCCAATCTTTTATCCAAGGGGAGCCCTCTGTAGAATAGAAGCTGCATCCTTCGGTGGTGGAGCAGATCTCCCAGCGATGCGGCTGCCCTAGACCTTTTCGGCCCATTGCTCTCTCTTTTTCTCCCTGTCAGACCCAGAAGCCTGTTAGGGAAGGGTAAAACTTTCTCAAGCATTAAGGTTTATTTAGCTGCAATCTCTGCTTGTCACATTGGGTTTGGTAGTAAACCTGTGGGGCAGTACCCCTTAGTGTATTGTTTCATGAGAGCGACACAACGTAAGTTGCCCATTTCTAAGCCTCTGGTGCCATTATGGGATCTAGTTTATTTCACTGAAAATGGCCCTGCTCTTAGCCGTGGCCACAGCTGAAAGAGTGAGTGAGTTGCATGCATTTTCAGTCGGTCCGGCTTGTTTGAGGTGGGCACCCGGGCTCTTTAAGGTGGGCCTCAGACCCAACCCTGCTTTTGTGCCTAAAGAGTTGGAGTCGTCATACAGGTGTTCTATGGTGGAATTGCTGGTATTCCATCCACCCCGTTCTCTTTAACAGAAGAGCAGAAGCTTCATTGCTTATGTCCAGTGACAGCTTTAAGAGTTTATGTGGACAGGACAGCCTGTTTTAGAAGAGCTGACCATCTGGTAGGTATAGGTGCGCAGGCTCAGAGCCCCCTAAAGGGGTGAGGGCCCATTATACTAGGAGCATGGCCACCTCTTGGGCTTTTTTCCATGGTGTGTCGGTCCAGGACATCTGTGCTGCAGCCAGCTGGGCCACATTGCACACATTTGTAAAGTTTTACAGGCTGGATGTGGCCCAACCATCACTAGCACACTCAGTGCTTGAAGTGGGGATGTCAGAATCCACCTGAGACCTGAATTGGGTTTCCAATCACGCATGGCTTCGGGACTGGGCCATATTTTCCATAGTGAAACACCGAGCAAAGTTAGAAAAAGACTCTTTGATAACAGAGTGAGGTGTTTCACCAACACATCCCTTCTTATATGGGTATGGAAAGAAACCTGCTAGAATGAGTTTAGGCTGTCAGGTTGGCCGTGGTAATGGTTGGTGGGTGGGGCCACGGGTTTCTATTCTCCGGAATCCTCTACGGCTTTAAATAAACCTAATCAGACTTTTGAAGTAATTTAGTAGCAACATTTTTTATTTAGGGATTTCAGACGTACTAAATGAAAATAAATCATTATTCTGTGCTTCCTTTTGTAAAACGATTACATTTAAAGCTCATTCTAACTGCACCATTTAAATAAGAGACCAAGGCTTTACGCTCTATCTAAAATTTGAAAAATGGTATTCAAAGTGTTTTAGCAAAGCAGCGTTTGATGACCATCTTCTCTTGTCTCATCAGATCAGCTCAGCAGAATCTGTGTGACATCCGTAACAACGTGGTGGTGCTCCTAACGGCTCTGCTGCCGCAGCTGGACCTGGCTGGCATTAGTTTAGAGTCGGCAGACGTAGACAACATCCTGCAGCAGATCATAGAGGTTAACTCACTCAAACTATGAGCGCCTCTCCAGTCAAGTAGAAGATGGTCCTCCTGTGTCTCCTACAAAGGAGTACACTAAACACAGATTTCCCCCTTCATGTGATGCTCTTCCTTACCTCATGGCATCAGCACGTTCGGAGATTCCCTAATCCCCTGGAATACGATTATTTTACAGGAGCATCTTGCAGTGGATTCCCCATTTCTCTCATGTGAGTGAAAAACTGAAGCATTCTGAAGCCAAATTTGGGGATCTGCTCCAAAAGACTTTACACACTTGTAACTACAGAACCATGCAAACCAAGACAGGAATGAAAGCTGTTTGTTATGGTCTCAGTGGTGGCAAAGGGGTAGAACATTCAACCCAGATTCAGAGCCCTTAAGGCCAGAACACACCGAATCCGATTTCGTGTCCGGTCTGACAGAAAATCTTGTCGGAGGATGCTGTGGTGTTTAGCGCTCATTGAAAGTCAGCAGTTATGATCACACCTGACACGATTTTCCACAAGGGGCTTGCGTAGGTCTGACTGAGTTAGACTCCAGGTCTATTTTAGTCAAACTACGCAGCAATTCTGCAACAAGTTCATGGGTCTGACAGGAGGAGAGGTGTGGTTACAAAGTAAATCATGTCCGCTTTGGGGGGAAGATAGAAAATAAAATCTGTTTATCGCACGGGGAAAGAATCAGTTTTGGAGTCGCACAGAGCATACACAGCAAGCGGGACAGACTGGTGTAAAATCAATAAATGAAAAATAGAATAGTTTACCCACAACAGGAGATCAGGAGGATATAAAACGGATAAAGTAGTGATCCTCTTTGAGCTTCGCAAAACAACGAGGGGGCAAAAAGCTCAGTATATCGATCTCCTTGAAAAGCAATAACTTCAGGATGAGAAAAAAATCTGTATAGTAAAATAGTGATCCTCTTTGAGCCTTACAAAAAGCCAAATGAGGGGCAGACAGCAGGTAAATGCGGCGTATCTCTTTCACCTCTTAATGAAAAAACTGGGGAAAAAAACATCCCACGGCATTTATTGCTGCATCTTCCTTTTCTTTAGATGTAGATCTCATTATGTTTTTAATATAGGCATATGAGTAGGGTTGGGAATTGAAAAGATTTTCACGATTCCGATTCCCTTTTCGATTCTATGAAACGATTCGATTAATTATCGATTCTTTTTTCGATTCCAATTTGGGGGAAAAGGGAGAACAAACAGTTTGATTATCAGCATCAACTTTTTTTACCGGTACCTAACTATTGCACAATCTTACAAAATCAACAAGATCAAGATGTCCACAGGAAATGTGAAACTGGAGTAACATCTGTGTTTAAATGAAAAATGAATACAAGAACAAACTTAATAACCAACAATGTCTAATAACAAATGATGGGATAATAACCTATTTTAAATAACAAAAAATACTAATTATAAAACAGTAGGAAAAATTAACAGTTATTTTGCAGAAAGATGAGCATATCTACTTTTTCTGGAAGGATACGGGATCTTTCAGGGCTTATGGTGTCTCCAGCCGTGGAGAACACCCTCTCAGATGGGATGGAGGAAGCCTGCACACAGAGGTAGTTTTCAGCCAGTCCAGATAGCAAGGGCAGCGTATCTTGCTTGTTCCACCACCACAGTGTGGCGCTATCCCTGCAGGGGATGAAGGGGAAGCTTTTATAGAGCTGGATTTCCTGATCTACCCTCTGGGCTAAGGAAAGACGGGGCTTTGATTCACAAAGTGACCGCAGCTCGTTGTCTTCCTCCTCGAATAGTTCTTCCAACTTGCGTAACTTGCGTAACTTACGTAAAAAACGTGACGTAAGTCGTGCTCCCCAGAGCCGGCGCTCTAGGCTCTGGTGCTGCGGGAATCGAAAAAAGAATCTTTCAGCGAGCTGCCAAACGATGCCATGGAATCGGAAAATACGGAACCGGTTCTGAACAGGAACCGGTTTTCGATTCCCATCCCTACATATGAGTATTCTCTATCTGATCTGGTTTGAGATGCTGCATAGATTCATTTAGCACAGAGACAGAAGTGGGAAAAAAAGTCTGCGCAGATTTGCTCACCCTTCCTAGTTGTAGCCTCTCTATAACGCAGTCAGTGTGACATGGAAAAAAATCGGATCATAGATTAAAAAGTCGTACGCAACTGGTGTGTTCTGGCCTTTAATTTTTGACTCTGTTCCCAGCTTTCCATCCCCTTCCTATCCACCCTGTCCTTTTAGTCTTCTGTTAGTGCTTATTCATGTAGCATATGAAGGTAGTCAGTATACAATACAGATTTCTATATCTTTTGTATGAAAACATTTTCTAAGGATAGACCCATATTTTGTAAACTACTGTCTTACATTACAGCCGGTGACAAAAATTGCTTCAGTGTGATGTCTGTTTTACTTCAAAGGAGTAAAAGTTTACTTCCTCGTTATTATTGACCTTTACAATAATATTACTTATTTAACTGCTGATGTTACTTCCTATATTATTAAGTTTTGTTGAGAGTCTGCCTACTGTAAAAAAAAAGGTAATTTTTTCTTTTATAAATAGCTTCTTATCTCATGGTTTGTGTCTTTCCTTTTTGTTGGCATATGGTTTTAAAAAACTTTTTGAAATCTGATGCTGTCAGTGAACTCCGTTAGTGAGAAATGGAGAAGGGGGTTTTTATATGTGTTTTTGTTTTGTTTTTTTGTTTTTAAAAATAAACATGTTTTGTTTGACACAAGTGTTTACATTTTTTTCTTATTTTGAAGTCTCATGTTTTTTGTGAGGCAGAAGGCAGGTTTGTATTTCTGCATTTTAGCCATAAGATGGCAGCAAAGCTGTTAAGTAAAATGTTTTTTTTTCCATGTCCACATGAAGAGGTGCAGAGAATAGATTCTAAAAATAAAATCCAAATTGTATTGCTTGATTTTTACTTAATTATTAAGCAGAATTAAATTAACAATTCCCCAAGCTAGTCATTAATTCCTTAAGCAGATTGAGCAGAAATAAGATGTATTGCTGGATGTATAAAGTAGCAAATCTGAGTTATTTTCCCTACTATTTTCTATTCATATAAACCGACAAAATGAGTCAAGATTAACAGAGTTAAACACCTGGATAAAAACCAAATCTAGCTAATTTACATACACCCCGCCCTGAGGAGAAGTTCTTAAGAAGAATTTTTAAGTTGGGAAAATAGATACTAAAACCCAGCAAATCAGTTATACGATAGTAATTTTAATAAATCAGATTTTTTTATTTTTTTTTACAAAAACTGTAGGGGCGAAAATGGTAATATTAATAATCCAAACATTACAATCAGTATTACTTTGAGTATATTATATGAAATTCTTATCATAAAAAGCTTAAACCTTTTATTCTGTCCAAGTTTCCCAAGCTACTTTGCAGATGTCAGTGTTATAAAAGAAGATCTTATCATTGCTATAAAAAATACAACAAAGGTTAACTGAGGACATCATATTTGATGCATAACTAACCATCTATTAAAACCTGTTAACTGGGTGATCTGTGAAACATTTCAGGGTTGTGTTAAAACTTTGAGACAAAGACACTTTTCTTTTATCTGCAAGGGGCGTCCCCGAGTTCTGAGACCCACAGAATAATCATGTTTAGGTCAGGATGATTTTCACAGATATTTTGAGGTTAGACTTTGAAAACGACCGACTTAAAGCTTTTAACAGATCTTCATATCGCAAAACAATTAGTCCACATATTAACGCTATGGCATGGCAACACATAAAGTATGAATGGCAAGATGGAATTATTTGAAAGCATATGCCACCTGCAATGGAGTGTAACAGAGTTCATTATTAAGGCCATGGAGATGCATGGTGGAGATGTTAAAGGTATAATGGAGAATGTTCTTTTTCTGGGTGGATCATCAAAATAAGTGGTCCTCCTAATTGTCAATTATTGTGATGATATGCTTACGTAAAGCCGTCCAAAGTGCTCATCCTTATTTTCACTTACTAGTGGTGAGTCTGACATAGTGGTACAATTGCAAATCTTCTTTTGGAAAGTAAGCTTATATAAGCGATGCAAACAGCAACTTTTAAACAGAGTGCGCACGAGGAGAAATGGTGCTCCTGCATGCTCTCACACGTTTAATAGACTGTCCTTCTCGGGAGCGGGTACAGGGTTGTGCATGTGCATTTTTTTCTTTAAGGGGAGTAAAGACTTTTTAAGACAACAAGTCTTAAAGTAAAAGTCTTTTCAAAAATTCTTGAAAGTCATCCACTATACCTTTAAGACCAAAGGAGCCAACCACATCCATACTTTTTAGGAATGTCAGGTTATAACTGAAGATATGTACAGGTGCTGGTCATAAAATTAGAATATCATGAAAAAGTAGATTGATTTCAGTAATTCCATTTAAAAAGTGAAACTTGTATATTATATTCATACATTACATACAAACTCATATATTTCAGATGTTTATTTTGTTTAATTTTGATGATTACAAATGAGAACAAATGAAAATCTCAAATTCATCATATCAGAAAATTAGAATATTACTGAAGACCAATAAAAACAAAGGATTTATAGAAATGTTGGCCAACTGAAAAGTATGAACATGAAAAGTATGAGCATGTACAGCACTCAGTATTTAGTTGGGCCTCCTTTGGCCTGTATTACTGCAGCAATGCGGCGTGGCATGGAGTCGATCAGTCTGTGGCACTGCTCAGGTGTTATGATAGCCCAGGTTGCTCTAATAGTGGCTTTTAGCTCTTCTGAATTGTTGGGTCTGGTGTATTGCATCTTCTTCTTCACAATACCCCATAGATTTTCTATGGGGTTAAGGTCAGGAGAGTTTGCTGGCCAATTAAGAACAGGGATACCATGGTCCTTCAACCAGGTACTGGTAGCTTTGGCACTGTGTGCAGGTGCCAAGTCCTGTTGGAAAATGAAATCTGCATCTCCAAAAAGTTGGTCAGCTGCAGGAAGCATGAAGTGCTCTAAAACTTCCTGGTATGTGGCTGCGTTGACCCTGGACCTCAAAAAACACAATGGACCAACACACGTGGATGAAGTGCCTCTCTTCTTTTCCTCCAGACTCTGGGACCTTGATTTCCAAAGGAAATGCAAAATTTACTTTCATCAGAGAACATGACTTTGGACCACTCACCAGCAGTCCAGTCCTGTTTCTCTTTAGCCCAGGCAAGACGCTTCTGACGCTGTCTGTGGTTCAAGACTGGCTTGACACAAGGAATGCGACAGCAGAAACCCATGTCTTTCATACGTCTGTGTGTGGTGGTTCTTGAAGCACTCACTCCAGCTGCAGTCCAGGGCCGTGCAGAGACCACTAAAGGGGCAGGTGCTCAAAAAAAAAGGGCACATCTTATCGCATTTTAGGACAGAATATTAACAAAGTCACATAGCTTTCAGAGTTTAATGAACAATGATAAATTACAAAATTGTGAGACATACAATCAAAGCTAAGGGAAATCTCTACATAGAACATAGAACTATGCATATGTAAAATATTTTATTAGTAATTTCTTTCTGCAGGTCTATTTTGTTATAGGAAAGTATTACAATATTCAAACCTGCAATTTAGCCAAAGATGTAAATCAGAGCTGGACCACCAGACATATTTTGTCTTTACAGAATTAAACTGTTAAAAATGCATACAAGGGCACAATGCAACATTTTAGTGTACTGTAATCTATAAAAAAGAATGTCTGCCTGGTTTGCTGTACTGACAGTGGAGATGGAGACGGTCCATTCAGAAAAGCAGAGCTGCTGCATCAAACTTTAACGTGGAACTGCAGAAAAAAAAAGAACAAAACAAACATTTTATTAATGCATGTCACCATGAGAAAAGCCTACTCTGTTTGTGTCTTAGTGTATTTTGTAAGTACCTATATATATTTTCTTCAATCTTTCCTCTTCGTTTTTTCTTGTCAGTTTCTCTTTTCTTTTTTTCCTCATTGTCTCATCTTTTCTGTGTTGAGTGAAGGTCAATGTCTTATTTATTTCAGTCTCTTGCCTTTCTTTTTACCCCAAACTAAATTCAAGATTATGATCCAAAAACTTATTTTCCGTCATGGTGATTTAACTGTTTAAAAACAAATGTCCATCTTTTAAGCATTTTTGCTATTTTTGTTCTCTTTTGTTCATAGCAGCAGTTTTCTGTTAGCCATGTCTTTAAAAATGTTAATAACCTCACTGTGAATAATTGGCACATCCTTCTCGATTGCCAACAAAAGAAGGTCTGACAACCGATCCTCCTTGCATAAGCTGCGCAGTTTTGTTTTTAACCAGCTTCATACATTATATCTATCATGGTAGTTCTGGATGAGTTCTCCTTCAAGATACATTTACCTAACGCTAGAATAAATGAAATGTACATCATGCAGCAAAGGAAATTAGAAAATCAGACATATATCCATTATGGAGATGATAGGTTTTTGACGGGCGATGTGCCCCTACTGCATAAGTAATACTGAAGAATGTCCTACTATCATTAACGACACAGGGAAGCTTTTTAGTTATCTTGCTTTGCTAGCAAAGTCATTAGCTAGCAGCTAGCTCATAGCACAAGAACAACAGCCTAAAAATACTGAATCGATAGATAAGAACAGCTTTTCCTCACCTGGCTGTCTCCTCCCGCTCAGTAGTTCTTCAGAGAAAGAAATACTTTCCTCCGTTTAAACCGCTACTCTTTGCTAAAGTAGAGAAATTATACAACGTTCAAAGTTTTCCGTTGTCTGACAAGTAGGAAGCCTACTCCAGTATTTTCACCAAAAATTATGTTTTTTAATTCACAAAAAAACTGTTCTGTAATCATGACAGAACAGTTTTTTGTGAATTAAAAAACACAATTTTCAATGTAAAAGACTAAAAGCACAGAGTAATCAGTGTTTTAGATCAAACAATACTGCATCATGCATGGGGCTCATTTGGTTTCACTTACATGTCTATTCGGGTTGACATTGGAGAGGCGGTGCAGACTGAAGACATAGCCATCCGTCCGATCATGGTTGATCTTGCTTAGGGCCAAATGAGCAGCGGCCACAGTGTAATGTGGAATATTCGCTACCTTTAGCTCCGCAGTTAGCCGCCTTATCTGACTGTGCGAGAGGCAAGTGCGTCGTCACCGGCAAAAGGTCAAAGGTAACAATGTGATCGGAGGGCTTATTGTATTTTTTTTCTTGCCAAAAAAAAAGATAATAATAATAATTTCAGTACATGTGTCAAAAAAAAAAAAAAAAATAAAAAATAAAAAAGGGACCAAAAGGGCACATTGGGATCATGGAGCAAAAGAGGCAGGTGCTCAAGCCCCCTTAGCCCCCCCCTCTGCACGTGCCTGCTGCAGTCCACTCTTTGTGAATCTCCCCCACATTTTTGAATGGGTTTTGTTTCACAATCCTCTCCAGGGTGCGGTTATCTCTCTTGCTTGTACACTTTTTTCGACCACATCTTTTCCTTCCCTTCGCCTCTCTATTAATGTGCTTGGACACTGAGCTCTGTGAACAGCCAGCCTCTTTAGCGATGACCTTTTGTGTCTTGCCCTCCTTGTGCAAGGTGTCGATGGTCGTCTTTTGGACAACTGTCAAGTCAGCAGTCTTCCCCATGATTGTGTAGCCTATAGAACTAGACTGAAAGACCATTTAAAGGCTTTTGCAGGTGGTTTGAGTTAATTAGCTGATTAGAGTGTGGCACCAGGGGCCATCAATTTTGAACCTTTTCACAATATTCTAATTTTCTGATATGATGAATTTGAGATTTTCATTTGTTGTCATTTGTAATCATCAAAATTAAACAAAATAAACATCTGAAATATATGAGTTTGTATGTAATGTATGAATATAATATACAAGTTTCACTTTTTAAATGGAATTACTGAAATCAATCTACTTTTTCATGATATTCTAATTTTATGACCAGCACCTGTAAACAGGACAATGCATCTGAAACTGAATTAAACATTGCTAATATTACCTTGTTTTTTTTTACTGTATGTTATTCAATTCAACATTTAAACAAATAAACTTAAAAAAAAAAAAACAAGTTCAAATGATTTCAAATCCATAAAGAACAGATGGAGGAATGTTCATTTAGTGTCATGGACAAAAAGAAAGAAAAGCTAAGAATTTCAAATTCATTAAAAGACTTTGCACACATTTCCATAAGGAGGCGTCGGGACGCCAAGTGGAGGGTAGTGAGATGGTTTTCACAATCGTTGTGATGTGATCCCTGAGGTACATGGAGGGCAAAATGTATCAGGAATACTAAAAATGTGAACGTCATATTGAATGAATAAATGTCCTGTTTAATAATTAAGAATCTGTTTATATGATGAAGTAAAAATTTAAATGTCATCAGAAAAATAGATTTATATACAATGAATGTAATTATTTTGAAAATCATTATTATATTTTAGTATAATTCATTATTATTAAGTGAATTATTATATATTCACTTAATATGTATAAAATAATATAGAGTTCAATAATTATATGTTTTTAAGTAGATCATCAGTACTGAAGACAATCTCTTTTAAACTGCGTTCTCTGATCTTAAGAGAACATTGTTAAATATAGAGTTTTTAAGGAAACATAAACAGGAATAATATCAGGCCCCAAAAGATCCACAAAGCCAAACTGATCATAAGGTTGTCCCCTTGAGGTCCCTCTGTCTCAATCATTTTTAAATCGTTAACATTAACGACTGATGTATACTTAGAAGGCACTAAAGAATATTTATCAAAATAAATTTAAGATCGCTTTCATCTAGTCTGGAAATAAAACCAATGGAACCCTAGATATATAAACTCTTCTTGAGGACCAAGACAGTTGCACTTTTAAAGTCACCATAAAACAGTTAACTCTACATTGCATCATTTTCTACGTTAAATACGACATTGTCCATAACATTTCAGTTGAATTGAGTTTTTAAGTGTAGTAGGCGAAACTGTGAGAGAAAAGAGATTACATTGCAAATTAAGCAGAAATCTGATCTGTGATTTTACAGTTTCCCAGTAAAACACATGACACATGCAGGCAGGCAGTAAAAAAAAGAGTCATGCTTACCAATGAAGATAACTCCAGGAGTACCCTCTGGGGAAAAAATCTAAATAAGTCATTTTTTCTTAATACGAGTGCATTTGTACTTGAATTGAGCAGGTAAGTGAGGCACTTTGCTAATGGACAATACAATTTACATTTCAAATAGCAAAAAAAAAAACAATTGCATTGTCTTATTACACGTGCATATTATCTATTTATCTTATTTTAAGAGTAAAAATGTTCATTCCAGTGGAAAATCATCTTATTTACCTGCTTAAATTAAGAGTAAATTCAATTAATTTAAGAAATGTTGACTTATTTCTAGATTGTTTTTGTGGTGATGGATGATGGTTTGTGTTGAATCTAAGCATCCATTTGCGAAAAAACTTGTCTGAGATGTGTTCCCAAACATCTAAACTAAAGCCTTATCCACCAACACACCTGCTTCTTGTGGGAGTGGTGGACTAGTGGTTAGAGCAATTTGCTCGTGCTCTGAGAAGGTTGCAGTTACCCAGTTTGATCCCCATAGCCGGCACTTTGGGTCCCATAGCAAGACCCTTAACCCCATACAGCTCCCTGGGCGCCGCACAGTGGCAGCCCACTGCTCCCCAAGCGGATGGGTTAAATGCAGAGGTAATTTTTTTCCCAATGTGAGATGAATACAGTTCAATTATTATTTTTATTACAGTGAGGATAACGAAGAACCATTAGGTTGGACAGCCAGATAAATAGTATGCACATCAAATAAACATATGGCTACTTCTCAATAGAAAATTGGAAAAACAGGCAAAACAAAGTAAAAATTATACTCAAGCCTTCGATGTCTCTGTATATAGAAAGACATAGACTATGTAGCTTGACTGCTGTGGCTGGAGGCCTGGTGCATGTGTCAACGTCTAGAACTTTCTACAGCACTGTATTTATGCGCTAACACTTTAAAGCCTTGACCATGAAATCATGTTGAGAAAATTCACATTTCTTTCGCATTAGAGTTGTCATTGATCCTTCTGACAAAAAAAGCTTAAATCTTGTATAAAGTAAATTAGATGTTTTATATACATCATTTGTGATACACTATAGGCATGTCTATATAATCTTTTACCGATTTTCTGTTTATTACGTGTGTATGATTGTGTAAGTCAGAGTTTTCAAGAACAAAAATATCATTCTGATTATGCAGAGGTCTCACAAGTAAGATACACTTGGTTTTAAAAGCCTTTATATATAAAATAAATATATATCTGAATAGAAACGTCAGTGATTTTATTACTTGGTTGCCATATGGCTGAAAAGATACTGGGGTTTAATGGCAGTTTTATAGTTATATATATATATATATATATATATATATATATATATATATATATATATATATATATATATATATATATATATATATATAGATAGATATATAGATAGATAGATAGATAGATAGATAGATAGATAGATAGATAGATAGATAGATAGATAGATAGATAGATAGACATTTTGAATAATAAAATTTGATTGTTTTAGATTGTTTTATTCTTCATATGACAGCCTACTGTATTTTCATACTAGTTTTAGTCTTTGACATATGTATATAAGGCCTACTCATCAAAACACACAAAATATTATCACCTTTAAGCAAGACGTTTGCACCCTCCGGCTGATAAATAAAACAGACAGATGGCAGCAACACACATGCTTTCACTCAGATATAATAGTAAAGTGTGGCTGCGTTGGGTTGAATAACTGAACAGATGAATCATCCAATCAGTAACTATATCCAACAAGGATAAGTTTTAAAATTCAAAGTTAATATTTTTCTATGAGGTTTGACTGCTGTATTTTCTTATTTAAAATTAGTTTAATTCAGCTGTGAGGATGGAGAGAAAGAGAGGAAAATAGAATAAAGTCTGACAGACGAAGGTGACAGGTTGGTTTAATATCAGGTTAGAGTTTAACAGCTACTTAAATACCAAGTTATCTTTTTTTTTTATCTAATCATAGAAAAGGTGTGTTTTCTACTATGTTAGAAGAACACAGGCAAAGGCTGATGGAAACAGACATGAGGTTGGTGGTGGCATCTGCTAAAAAGGAGACAGTCAGAATGGTTTGTATTTCAGCTGATCACTCATTCTGTTTCCTTCTGGGAAAATTATTGCACGTAGACATGGAAAGTTGATCCCAAAAGAGGAAAAAATGGGGCGGCAGATCAAAGAGGGGGACAGGTAGTGAGTGTGAACAGAAATTATATAAGTCTTGAATTTTATTAGTTGAATTAGTGAATTTAATTGGGGAAGTTTTCCACTTTTCCACATTTATGTAAACATGTGTCTGCAATTAATTTGTGTAGAAATTATGGTCAGTGTGCCCTGTCATCTTCCATGTGCCTCCCACGTGTCTCAGCCTCCCTCTGCTGTCTCCTTCCTCCTCCTCTTCCTCCTCCCTTTAAATATCTGAGCCCAGAGGAGGCGCAGCAGGACCCAGCTACTGTTTGACACTGGGTTACTGGAAAGTGCGCACATAGAGAGGATGAGGACTCTGCTTTTGCTGCTGCCGCTGCTGCTCTGTCCCCCCGCCGGGGGGGCTCAGCGGCCCCCCGAGGCTGTCAGAGAGTACTTCATAGCAGCAGTAGAGATTGGTTGGGACTACATCCACCTGGCAGATGGGGACCGTGCACCGGGTCAAAGGTAAACATATCCCACTGCAACTCAGACCTTGATGCTTTATTAAACTTGCTGTCAGTCTCATAAACAGAGTTAGCCTTTAGAAATATTTTTTTTCTGCTACTTTCTGATCATATTTTTTTCAGAGGGGGATTTAAAGCTATTACTCAAAAATACATCAAGGCAGTCTACAGGGAGTACACAAATGCTACATTCACTATCCCCAGACCGAGACCAGCCTGGACAGGTAGGTGCATATATAATTTCATTTTTTCTAGATCATATTCTCATATTTAATTCATATTTGCTTTATGGTTGTATTGTATTTGTCAGCCACATTGTAAATAAATAAATGAATAAACAGGCAATTAATAGATGGGAGAGTGAATAATATGGTGGCAGCTGTAGGACAATTATCCTCAGGTGTACAGCAGGTGTAGCCAGCGCTGCAGGTCCGGCTCCGCTGCGCTGTAAACACGCAGCCCGTGTGAACCTTCAGGCTCCGGCAGGCGATGAACGGACAGCAGAACTCCACCTGGTTCTATTTTTGCCTGAGCCAGGCTGATTAAACAGAAGTCACGTCGCTCTACACTCTATAAAGAAAATTCTGCTCCAACTTAAATGAGTTGTTTCAATTGGTAATAAGTAATAGAAGTAAGTTTGCCCAACTTAATATATTTGAGTTTTATGCTGATGAAGGTTTTCAGTCATCCAGGTTTTTACGGAATATTTAAGTTTTCAACTTATAAACCTAATAAGTCAAGATAAGTTAAGATTCAATTACCAATTGGAGCAATTAATTTAAGTTGGATTTAAGTTAGTATTTTCTTTTTAATGTGAGATAGAAGAGGCGCAGAGGCGGAGACCTCGGCGACCTGATCCGCGGGCGCTTGAACTAGCTCTGGGGACGTGGAATGTCACCTCACTGGGGGGGAAGGAGCCCGAGCTTGTGCGGGAGGTGGAGCGATACCAGCTAGAAATAGTTGGGCTCTCCTCTACGCACAGCCAGGGCTCTGGAACCCAGCTCCTTGAGAGAGGCTGGACTCTCTTCTACTCTGGAGTTACCCGCGAGGAGAGGCGGAGGGCGGGGGTGGGGCTGCTTGTCTCCCCCCAGCTCAGCCGTCTCGTGTTGGAGTTCACCCCGGTAGACGAGAGGGTCGCCTCCCTTCGCCTTCGGGTTGGAGGGAGGACTCTGACAGTTGTTTCGGCCTATGGGCCGAACGGCAGTACGGAGTACCAGGCCTTCTTAGCATCCCTGGGGAGGGTGTTAGAAAGCGCCCCTCCCGGGGATTCCATCATTCTGCTGGGAGACTTCAACGCCCACGTGGGAAACGACAGTGACACCTGGAGGGGCGTGATCGGGAGGAACGGGCCCCCAGCTCTGAACCCGAGTGGTGTCTCATTATTGGACTTCTGTGCAAGTCACGGATTGTCCATAATGAACACCATGTTCAGGCATAAGGATGTCCATCGGTGCACTTGGCACCAGGACACCCTAGGCCGAAGGTCGATGATCGACTTTGTAGTCGTATCTTCTGATCTTCGGCCGCATGTCTTGGACACTCGGGTGAAGAGAGGGGCGGAGCTGTCCACCGACCACCACCTGGTGGTGAGTTGGATACGCTGGAAGAGGAGGAAGCCTGAAAGACTCGGCAGGCCCAAACGTGTAGTGAGGGTCTGCTGGGAACGTCTGGTGGAGCCCTCGGTCAGAGACGTGTTCAACTCCCACCTCCGGGAGAGCTTCTCTCAGGTTCCGAGGGAGGTTGGAGACATGGAGTCCGAATGGGCTGTGTTCTCTGCCTCTATTGTTGATGCGGCTGCCCGTAGCTGTGGCCGTAAGGTTTGCGGTGCCTGTCGTGGTGGCAATCCCCGAACCCGGTGGTGGACACCGATAGTAAGGGATGCCGTCAAGCTGAAGAAGGAGTCCTATCAAGCCTGGCTGGCTTGTGGGACTTCTGAAGCAGCAAGCAGGTACCGTGAGGCCAAGCGTGTCGCGGCCCGGGCGGTTGCAGAGGCAAAATCTCGGGCCTGGGAGGAGTTTGGAGAGGCCATGGAAAAAGACTATCGGTTGGCCTCAAAGCGATTCTGGCAAACCGTCCGGCGCCTCCGGAGGGGAAAGCAGTGCTTCACTAACACTGTTTTTAGTGGGTGTGGGGAGCTGCTGACCTTGAAGGAGGATATTGTCGGGCGGTGGAAGGAATACTTTGAGGATCTCCTCAACCCGACAGACATGCCTTCCGTGGGGGAAGAAGAGACGAGGTGCTTGGGGCTGGGTTCGTCCATCACCCAGGCTGAAGTCACCGAGGTAGTCAAAAAACTCCACGGTGGCAAGGCTTCGGGGGTGGACGAGATCCGACCTGAGTATCTCAGAGCTCTGGATGTTGTCGGGCTGTCATGGTTGACACGTCTCTTCAACATCGCGTGGAGGTCGGGGACAGTTCCCCTGGATTGGCAGACTGGGGTGGTGGTTCCCCTCCACAAGAAGGGGGACCGGAGGGTGTGTTCCAACTATCGGGGAATCACACTTCTCAGCCTCCCCGGAAAGGCCTATGCCAGGGTGCTGGAGAGGAGAGTCCGGCTGATTGTCGAACCTCGGCTGCAGGAGGAGCAGTGTGGTTTTCGTCCTGGCCGTGGAACGGTGGACCAGCTCTACACCCTCTGTAGGGTGCTTGAGGGTTCATGGGAGTTTGCCCAACCAGTCCACATGTGTTTTGTGGACTTGGAGAAGGCATTCGACCGTGTCCCTCGTGCTGCCCTGTGGGGGGTGCTCCAGGAGTATGGAGTCAGGGGCCCTTTATTAGGGGCCATCCGTTCTCTGTACAAGCGGAGCAGGAGTCTGGTTCGCATTGCCGGCATTAAGTCGGACCTGTTCCCGGTGCATGTTGGACTCCGACAGGGCTGCCCTCTGTCACCGGTCCTGTTCATAACTTTTATGGACAGGATTTCTAGGTGCAGCCAAGGACCGGAGGGGGTCTGGTTTGGGGAACAGCGGATCTCGTCCCTGCTTTTTGCGGATGACGTAGTTCTGCTGGCTCCCTCCTGCCAAGACCTACAGCGTGCGCTGGGGCGGTTCGCAGCCGAGTGTGAAGCGGCCGGGATGAGAATCAGCTCCTCCAAATCCGAGGCCATGGTTCTCGACCGGAAAAAGGTGGCTTGTCCCCTTCGGGTTGGAGGGGAGTCCTTGCCTCAAGTGGAGGAGTTCAAGTATCTTGGAGTCCTGTTCACGAGTGAGGGAAGAATGGAGCGGGAGATCGATAGACGGATCGGTGCGGCTGCTGCAATAATGCGGACGCTGCACCGGTCTGTCCTGGTGAAGAGAGAGCTGAGCGAAAAGGCAAAGCTCTCAATTTACCGGTCGGTCTACGTTCCTACCCTCACCTATGGTCATGAAATTTGGATCATGACCGAAAGAACGAGATCCCGGATACAAGCGGCTGAAATGAGCTTTCTCCGCAGGGTGGCTGGGCTCTCCCTTAGAGATAGGGTGAGGAGCTCGGTCATTCGGGAGAGGCTCAGTGTAGAGCCGGTTCTCCTCCACATCGAGAGGAGTCAGTTGAGGTGGCTCGGACATCTTCTTCGGATGCCCCCTGGACGCCTCCCTCGGGAGGTGTTCCAGGCATGTCCCACCGGGAGGAGGCCCAGGGGACGACCCAGGACACGCTGGAGAGACTATGTCTCTCGGCTGGCCTGGGAGCGCCTAGGGCTTCCCCCAACAGAGCTGGAGGAGGTGTCTGCGGAGAGGGAAGTCTGGGAGTCTCTGCTTAGCCTGCTGCCCCCGCGACCCGGTTCCGGATAAAGCGGGAGACGACGAGTACGAGTACGAGTACGAGTACGAGTACGAGAATTGAACATCCACAGCATTAAGAACTGGCTATATTGATAAATTTACTATTCACAATTACACAAATTAGATTAATTACTGGCCTGTATATATTAAAATAGGTAACCACACTATTAGGATGGAACATTAAATGTGGCAATTCATGAAATGATTACAGCTTCTCTCTGCGCAGTGTAAATTAGAGGTAATATCAGTGGTGTGATATGTTGATATAAGGACAGTTTGAAAAATATATATATATCTACAATATAGGTATTAAAAAAACAGTTATAGGTCTGTTGTTAAGGTGGGTTCAAAAAAAGTCATTTCAAAGAGACAAAAAAAAAAGCTTTTTAATATAGAACAGTTTAAATCACTGCATTAAAATTGGACTTCAGGTATAAAAAGTCATTCCATAATAAAAAAAAGTATTTAAAGTAAACATAAGTCAATAAAATAATTGTTTCATCCATTCCAAGACGTGGCCCAGTCCCCCATCCTCCCCCTCCTCCATAGGCACATTTCCAAATAAATAATATTGCAAACTTGAATCTGTTTGAAAAAAAAAAAAATAAATAAATAAATAAAATAAAAAATCCATCACATGTTTAAGGAATTTTTTTAATTGCAGGTATTCAGGGCCCGGTGATCGTGGCCCAGGCTGGTGAAAGAGTGGTGGTCCACTTCAAGAACCTGGCATCTCAGCCTTACAGCATCAGCCCTGTGGGAATCACCTACTGGAAGCAGTCTGAAGGTGAGCAACTAAAGGCTGTGATGCCCTCAGCATTGTTTCCCAAGTGTTTTTTGACAACACACTGCTACACAGGTCAAGCAAATATTGAGCAGTATTCCTCTCTCCCTGCTCAAATAATGAGCAACAGCTTGACTCAGATCGTTGACTCATGGTAGGTCTAATTCAACTGTGCTGCTGTTCAGATGAGAAAATGGAAAAAAGTAGCTAAAAATAGCTACAAGCTGGGGTCCGCTTTTCCTGTGAGTTAATACTTGTATGTTGGATTACTTTATATTCTGAGTCACTGTAGAGCAACTGAAAAACGTTATTTTATAGTAATTTTTAGGAGTCAATGAAAAATTACCTTTAATGAGCAGAAATCTGCAGCGAAGCCTCCAATTCTTAAGAAATAACAGAGAACAACGGTCGCCATTATCTGATGTGTGCAGATCCTTTGTGGGTTCGGGGCCAAACTGCTCATCGCTCTGGCTCTTCTGAGAATCTTGCACCCACATGTGGCGGGTCATGGCTAATCCCATTTACAGGTGGTCCTGGATTAGGTTTTTATGCTGCTAAACGCCACAAACCGTCACTTGTTTCAAGCAGCTTGCAGGTTGATTCCAATTTTGATTTTACGTTACAAAGGAGTAAATAGGTTAATATTGGGGAACGGGCAGGGTTAGATGATTATGGATTGTAAAGTACGAAGATGAAGGAAGAATACTGTCTCTTCGCATCTTTTTTTAATATCAAATCATCTGATTAATGTCTTTGCTGAGTCATCGATTTGAAAATGACTTTAATTTCTCCCTCCCATTTCTACTCACTGTTTCTCTTTATCTTAAGCATTCACCAACCACTTGAACAAACAGAAAACAGATGGTATGTCCTCTTTTTTCCAGGAGCTGGTTATGATGACTCCACAGCAGGCCAGGAGAAGGAGGATGATGCAGTCCCACCCGGTGGATATTATAAGTATATCTGGGACATCAGCCCCAACGATGGCCCGACCATCAGTGACCCGGACTGCCTCACATACTCCTACTCCTCCCAAGTGGACACGGTCCGTGACATGAATTCTGGACTCATCGGAGCCCTTCTCATCTGCAAACCGAGTCAGTGAGCTGCTGCTAAACACCATTGAACACTCCTCATACCTGAAACCAGCAAATTTAAACAGAGCAAATTTGAATAAAGCTCATACATACATGTGTTCCTTTTATAATATTTACTCATAACCAGATAATTTTTTTAACATTCAATGCTTCTCCAGGTGCGTTTACAGAGGACGGCCAGAGGAAATTCCAAGCATTTGTCCTTCTGTTTGCTGTATTTGATGAGACCAAAAGCTGGTATGGAGAAGTGGGGGAGAGGATGAGCAGGGAGAAGTTTAGAAGAAGCGATGGCAGGAAGGAATATCACACCATCAATGGATATGTCAACTCCACTTTATCTGGTGAACAGATGGGTTTTTGCTCAGGGTTGTTCTTAATACGTTCTGCACAGGAATTTGGCTTCATTTTTCTATTTTTGCTGCTAATTCTCCATACTCAGGTTTAACAGTGTGTCAAGGCTATGATCCGGTGTTTTGGCATATGATTGGGTTAGGCACTACGCCCGAGATCCATTCCCTCCGCTTCCAGGATCACACGCTGCAGGTAAGCAAGGACTTCACCACAGGAATTTTTAGCACTCTTCCATTGGGAAGAGTCTAGAAAAGAGCTGCTCAGCATTTGGTCAGACATTTTGAATCCTAAAATAATAGATACTAATTCCCAAATCATGAAATTGTTGTTTTGTGAAGTGTAATAAATTTGACCCTCTGGTGTTCGCTTATATCCAGGTGCTAAACCATCGTAAAGTCACAGTGGAAGTGACTCCAATGACTTTCGTCACTGCAGAAATGAGACCTGCAACTATAGGCCGGTTCCTCATCAGCTGTCAGATCCATGCGCATCGCTATGGTAACAAAGAAAGATATATACATATTAGATACAACTGCTCAACTGGCATTAACCAATATCCATCTCACAGATGGCATGAATGCGCTGTTCACGGTGGAGAAATGCCCCGATCCCGTCCCCAAGGATCTGCGACATGTCAAAACAGATGATGATTACGACGGAGGTGATGAAGAAGACGGGTTTAGTTACAATGCAATTCAGTTTCTACCTAAGGGACCACAATTGCAGGCCAGATCTGGCGGAGGACAGCAGTCCGGCATATGGAGGCATTTTATTGCTGCTGAGGAAGTCACCTGGAACTATGCTCCTCACCTGAATCCCACAGACAGGTGAGGAAAATTTAGAAACAGCCAGGAAAATACGATAAATAAAGGGTGACTAACTAACTGATTCCCTTACTTTTCTTTTTATCAGTGAGTTGCAGTCCAGAAATTTGCCTCCATCTCCACACCACCATGGATACACATATAAAAAGGTTATGTTTGTGGAATACACTGATGAATTCTTTACTGAGAAGAAAAATCCCTCTGAGTCACTGCTGGGTCCCATTTTGAAAGGAAGAGTCAACGATAAAATCTATGTGAGTAACTAAGATGTCTGACCAGCTGCTGGATTTAGGATTTTCTGTTTATCTGCTTCTTCTTGATTATTTTCCAGATTATTTTCAAAAACTTAGCCAGTCGCCCATTCAATATCTACCCCAATGGTCTTACCAAGGTCCTTCCATTCGATGTTAATGGTAAGCATAAACGCATATGGGGTTTATTTAAAGAGGGGAAAAGGTTTCTTCATCCTGTGTTTGTCAATTCACTTCTGATGCCAGCTATGTTGGAACAGGAAGAGGTGTAATTATGCTGCAATCACAGAGTGGCACCTCACCGTGGAGACATATCAAAATTTATTTAATTTTTCTTTGGAATCAATAATGCATTTCTGAATTGAATTATATTGAACATGGCTGTATTTGCAAAGGTATTGATACTCTTGCACCTTTTCAAATAATTCCACACACTTGCATTTGTATAAGGCGGTCCTCAAAGTCAAAACTCTATAGAACCACCTTCCTGGGTATGTCTACCTCCAGCTGCTAGATTTAGCACATCTAGTTGCTGACATTATTACCAATCTTTTAATTGCATAGTAAGATTGCATAGAAGTATAAAGTCTGCCATAGATTCACCCTAAAATGGGGGTCTCAATGTGCTTTAATCTTGACCGGCTCTAATCCATGTAGCCTCAACCTGCAGCTCTAGAGCTACATGTTTCAGCCTTTGGTCCTTGGACAATGGCTCCTAATAGTGACTAAATGCTGATGAAGGTTCTCAGTCATCCAGGACATAGTCATTCCGTAAAAATTCAAAAAATATCCACTGGACTTGGTTTTCAAGATTTGAAGACGTTTCGCCACCTCTCCAGGAAGCTTTCTCAATTCAAATGTCTGGATCCGCAATGAGTTTGAGTCTTATATGGACAAGGCCTTGTATTGCTTGGTTACACAACCAACCCTTAACAATCATAGACAGGTTTCAGGTATTACAGGAGACAATCCCCCCCCCCTTAATGGCAATCCCCCCTTTAACGACCGACCCCTAGAATCATAGACAGTTTCAGATATTACAGGCTAACGATGGAACTAAACGACCCATTCATCGGTTACCATTGCATGTTTCCAAGCAATACAAGGCCTTGTCCATATAAGACTCAAACTCACTGCGGATCCAGACATTTGAATTGAGAAAGCTTCCTGGAGAGGTGGCGAAGCATCTTCAAATCTTGAAAACCAAGTCCAGTGGATATTTTTTGAATTTTTACGGAATAGTGACTAAAATAATAAAGATCCAACGTTATTAACCAACTTTATCAATACTGTTCTCTTATGTGGGGTAGTGTTGGCCTAGTGCTTAGAGCAATGCGCTTGTGCCCTGAGAAGGTTGCAAGTACCAGGTTCAATTCCCACAGCCTGCACTCTGGGTTTCTGAGCAAGACCCTTAACTCAACATTGCTCCCCGGGCGCCACACAATGGCAGCCCACTGCAATTTTTTATGTTGTTTTTAGATCTTTTTTTTTTTTGTTATATTGAAAAGTTTCTTTTTTCAAAATTGTTTTCCACAAACATCGACATCCTATAGGAGAAAATCTGCACATCTTATGTTTTTTCTTCATTTCAAAACCAAAAAATACAAATAAATGGCAACAGATTTCCTATAGTGTATATTTAAATAGTTTAATCACTTTTGTTTTATTAAAAGGTTGCAGGCTGGGCGATATGGACTTTCAATCTGATAACAATAAAAATGAGGATAAAAAAAATGATCATAACTTCTTTAAGGTCTTTCTCAGGTAACTGTATGGTTGTGACTGCATGTCAAAGCAATCATAGGCCCACAAATACAGCTGCTGAAAACTGTACAGATTTAAAACAGTCAACAACAAGTTACATAAAGAACTGCAACATTTATATCACTAATCGTCCCACAGTGAACGTATTTAATCATACTCTTCCAATTTGTCAATGCCCCAATGGAAAACAACAAAAAAAGAAAATAAAATTTCCACTTTTTTAAAACATCATTGATTCCAATTTATCATTTAGACAATAAATCAAAATTCTTATCATGACAAAATGTATCATGATAACAATATAATAAATTCCCTTCCCTACTACACACTGAATTGTAAAAAGCTTGTTAAATTAAACCAATTTTGCTTAAACTGCAAACACAGCTTTCAGATAATAAAAAAAAACTGTAAGAGAATCTATAGCTATACTAGTACAGTATAAACCCCCAGAGATCGCTTTTATCAGTTTTTTACACCAACTCCATCACAATCTGCTCAAATCTCTCTAAACAGCTGCTGTGCATGACCTGCGCTCATTGGGAATTCCTCCCAACAAGACATTTGTCTACATCTGGAAGATTACCTCTGATGACGGACCCTTGGAAGGAGACCCCCAGTGTCTGACTCAGCTGTATCAAAGCACCATCTCCCCAGAGCAGGACCTGGCCTCTGGGTTGGTGGGTACCCTGCTCATCTGCAAGTCCAACGCCATCGGCACCAGAGGAAATCTGGTGAGATAACTCATTAAGCTTCAGGCCTATTGGATCCCTAATGTGCACTCTTGGATATAACCTTGTTTATGCTTGCTCTATACTTGCAGCAAAGTGGAGACAAGAAGCAGAGTCTGATATTTACTGTGTTTGATGAGAACAGAAGTTGGTACTTTAAGGAAAACATGCAGAGGTCAGTTCTAAGCTCCTACAACACCAGCGACCCAGAGTTCTACAAGTCCAACGTCATCTATAGTGAGTACACTACGCTTCCATTTGTATTTTTATTCTATATTTTCATCATAAGGAAACAAATATGTGATGTGGATGACTCTCGTCCTTCAGGTATAAACGGCATCATGTTTAGCAAGCGTCAGTTTGTCATGTGTCAGACGGATGTCTCTCTCTGGCATGTGGCCAACGTGGGAACCAGGAGCGAGTTCCTCTCCGTATATTTTACGGGAAACCTGTTTCAGTACCAAGGCCTCTACCAGTCTGTCCTTACCCTCTTCCCCATGACGGCTGTTACTATTCCCATGGAGACAGAGGTGATCGGTGAGGAAAAACGCTCACATTTACACTCAGCTTTTAGCACCGTAGCTCATTGTTTTAAGGTTCAGAGCTGAAACGTCAAGTAATTATGGACTAATTTAATCATTGTGATAGGTAAGTGGACAGAGACACTAGCTTGGTTAGAAATGTATTGGAAATGCCCTGCAAAAAAGGAGTGTCAAAAATCAAGAAAAAGAAATCTAGGGGAAAGGCTGCTCAAATAAAATTAAATTATCTGACGATGCAGCAAGATAATATTAGTTTGCGAGATTTGATTTAAGATTCTTAGTTTTAAAAGTAAGTATAGGCAACACTTAAAATTAGCAATGATGTCTTAAAACAAGATAAAATATCTAACTTCTGAATAAAGTTTTTTTTATCTTTGTAAGAACCAAATAATTTGCAGTTTGTATTTAAAGTGTTGCTGTACATCTCAAGTCCATTCACATGCTGTCCAGCTCCAACACAAGGCTTCTAATTATAGGACGTGTTAAACAACATGATTTAGATGGCAAGGGATCAGTTTACACAGCAGTTTCTACTACTTCCACTTTTCCACATTTGTTTCACGTATGGCAACAAACCTGAATGTAGTTAAAGGGCCCCTATCACACCTTGCCGGTTTAGCAAGGGTATGTCTAAAAGTCCCAGAATCTTCTAAAAAGCTAGCATACGCTGAGCTTTCTATGTATTTTTTCAATTTGGGGCATATACAGAGCGTATTCGTGAGTCCAGTACTTATGTCCAAAAACAGCCTAACTTATGCATAAAGCACGGCAGCGTAATGCCCATGAAATGATGCACAAGCATTATTTCACGCACATTACGAAGCATCAGTTAAAGCCGCCCTCCTGAGGCGCCCGGTCTGCATAAAAAGATTTCTTTGATCGGGGTATTAACCCAGCTGTTGTTTACTGCCCGCCCCCTAATTAAATGAATGAATAAAAAGAAAAAAAAAAAGAAAGAAAGAAAGAGGGTTTGCAGTGGCAGCAAATTCAACATCGTGTCTGTTAAAAAGTTTGTAGGTCGTCGAGATGAACGCAGGGAGGATCCATCACACTAACCTTCAGGCTCATCCTATGATGGGATGAAGTCTGGAGGAGTACAGATGGTTTTCTCGTGTGAACCCCCTTTTATACCAAAACACTGCAAATAAGCCATTATACAGTAGCTGTAAGTCAGAAAAACACGTTCAGCAGTCGTCTGAAACACATCAAATACGTTGATATGCATTGGAGATAAATTCTTCGATAAGTTACGCATAAGTTATGCACACGTTACTCATAGATTTTGGATAAGTTAGACACCACAACTTATTAGTAACTTAAACTTAACATATGTGAACGATCAGATAACTTACCTGTACCTTATGGTCAACATATGTGCATACGCTGGCATACGTACTTGACGTATGTCGACGTGTGCCAGCGCGCTTCAGCGTGCTCATAGCTTATACAAAACGTATCCATAACTTATCCATAGTATGCCAGCGTTTTTGCCATTAAAAGTAAAAAAACATTTTATATACTCTATACAAAGCAGCCCAAGTTTAGTCGGACTGGATGATGAGCACCTATAATCATCTGGCAAGACTTTCTCTTTTGGATTTAAGTCTGAACTTTGACTGGACCGATCAGTATGCCCTGATCAAAAGCTTCAGGGTGTAAAGATTGTTTGCTATGGAAAACAAAATAGTTATCACAAAATATACGCAGGCCACAGATAGTGATCATTTTTCTTCAATGTAACCCCAATAGATTTCAATACAACAAGCAGTTTGCAATCAAGGATTTTTGTAGAAAATGGAAATAAGTGGTCCCAGACAATGTGAAAAGGTGCATGGCAGTAAACCTTAACTTCCTTTTTGCAGGTGAGTGGGAGATAAGTGCCTTCGACAGCAACCTCAGGAGCCGGGGAATGAGCATCCGTTACACTGTCCGTCCCTGCAACGATGTAACGTATTCTCTGGTCGACAATGACTTGACTTATGAAGATATCTCTGAGTATGTGGACAGGATAGATCAGCCAAGGGGCTTGAGACCTGAAAATGGCACAGTGTTGGTTCGGGAGTGCAGGAACTCTGCCGTCAACAACACCAGTGACCAAAATGTGACTTTGGTCAGAGATAAGGAGGCCCTTTGTAAACTAAGGAGAGTGCCAGTGGCGTCGGTGAAAAGAGAACAAGTTTCTACAGACGAAGGGATCCCAGAAGATATCCTGGCGAAAGTAGAGAGAGACGGGAGTTGGAAAGCTCCTGAAAATCAGAACCAAGCAAAAGACAACAGAGGTGGGAGGCAGAAACGAGAGGCAGGTGGGAACTGGACACAAAACAACGACATCTCCCTAAACGCCAAAGCATCAACGGGAGAAAAGATCCCACCTGGAAACACAATCTCTCCAAAAGAGGACATGAGTGAAAACTACATCTATTCTGATTCTGAGAGTCTTTTAGATGATATGTTGGACGTTGACTACAACTTAACTGATGGCAACACAACAGAGGTCAATCTATCCTTAGACTATGATGACTACAACAACTACAACAGTGAGGTATGGGTTTCTAGTATTTGTTTTATTCAGGAGGATTCCCAAACATCTAAACACCTGCTACAGTGCTGTAAATTCTGTAAACTGTTTATATAGGGGAATGCTTCATCAGAAACATTTGGCACAGAGTTATACGGCCCCCGCTCTGGAGAAACAAGACCCCGTCACTACTACATCGCTGCAGAGGAAATCACCTGGGATTATGGCATCAAAACACCATACCAGCTCATTAAGCCCAGGTGGGAATGAACTTGTTGTTTACAAGCTTTAAGAATCAAATTCCATTCTTAGCATTGTGTAGTTTTCTTTTTCTTTACAGTAATTTAACATTTTAAAATAATGACTCCCATTTTGAATATTGGGTTATCTTCCTTTGGATATTTTATGCCAGCTGGTCATCATTTTGGAAAATGAAAAATACTTGCTCACCTGCCTTTACACCGATTTGAACTTGAGTAACATCCCTTTCTTTGCCCATTGGGTTAAGTTGATGCTGATGAACCGCAACATCTTGCGCTCTTTCAGGAAGATTTCCAAATGTTTGGTTTCAAGCCATTTGCCCAACAGTGCATCTGCTACCAATGTGGGGCAGTTAGTAGTCAGAAGATTTTTGGCATCCTATCACTTTAACATGCCAGACTTTAATGAGCTTCTGAGAACATTACATTTTCACAAATGTCTATAGAACCAGTCTGACCTTTGTTGATTGCAAAAATATAGGAGACCTGAATTCATTAGTTGGGATCAGGGAGCTCCGACATAAACAATATAGCAAATGTTTATGATTAATTGTTTTCTCCTTCTAATTTCTCTCACTAATTGTTGGATTTTTCTTTGTGACTAAAATTTTTTAGCAGTCCATCCATCTGAATGGGGACAGAAACAAATATTAATTTGTATTTTGTGATTAACCCCTACACCAGATTTATTTAAAGCTACAACCAAAATTCCCTGACTATTATCGCCTAATCTGTAAAATAATCCCATTGTAAATGCAGCTGCTCTCCAAAGAGTTCAGAGGTTCGTTAGCGATAGATTTGTGGATGTCAACATCCAGGGTTAGTAGAATTTGTTTAGAGGTATAATGGAGGGTTTTCTTTTTGCACATGGATCATCAAAATAAGTGGATCTCCTAATTGTCACTCATTTTTGTGATATGTTTATGTGAGGCCGTCCCACATGCTCGTCCCCAGTAGTGAGTTTGACAAAGTGGAAAAGTTGCAAGTTGCACACGCGTTTAATGGGCGTTCCCTCTCTGAAGCGAGTACAGGGTTGTGCATGTGCATTTTTTTTTAGGTGTATTATTAGTGTTCTTCTTGCAGAGCTAAAAGAGGCAGTGGAGGATGTGCTGCCCTCATTGAGGGAGCAGGGTGTCACTGGGTGTTTTTAAAATATATCCACAAAAATCCTCCGCTATACCTTTAAATAATGGCCTTTTTTCAAAAACAAAGGAAAGTATAGTTTACAGATTCCCATAAGCCATGTACAGTATGGGCCTCAGCTGACCTGGAAGAAGGTGCTCTAATCAGAAGAGACTGTACCTGAACCCAGGCTCGGACTGAGAACGTTTTTTGACCCTGGCATTTTTCCGTCTACACCAGCCCACTACACGAGCCTCCCTGAAGCTACTGTTACCTCAGGAAAGCAAGTGTAGGTTTTCACAACCTGTTGGAAGTTGGATGATTACAGCAAGAGTCCAAACCGTCACAGAAGTTGACTGCCAGCAGACAAAACAATGACCTATTCTAAGTGACACTTTGGAACTTCCACAACCTCCCTTAACAATAATTAATAATTATGGTTGAAAAAGACATATAACAAATTAGTTTTTATGTACAGATACATATGTTTAGTTTTCCTGTCATTAGGATTTTGTGCCAAATATTTCACATCCATAAGCACCCATTTAAAAAATGGATATTGCTCAAAATGAAATTTTTAGATAAAAAAAAATCAGAAAAGGTTGTGTAACATTTTAAGCTCTATATCGGTCTTTTTTTACCTGGACTAAGTGCAACAATAGCTCTTTAGGTTGTTAAAGTTGTAGACCGCTGGTTTAGAGCAAAGCACATTCATGTGCTAAAATTGCGGAGTGAAAGCACAGAAAAGTATCCGGTTTAGGGCTGGGTACCGAACTTCGGTTCTTTTATGGTACCGACTGAAATGCTTCGGTTCTACAGAGTATCGAAACATGCCTCGTCTTTCGGTAGTCAAGTTTCGGTGATTGGCTGTAACACTTAACGTGATTGGGTCATCCAGGAAAAATACACAGGTGGTCACGCCTACAGCCAGGGTTCATGTGTATCTGTTGTGAACTGGTTGCGAGCGTCGTGGAACCCCTTTAAAATGCCCCCCAGGTCAAAAGTGCGGCTTCACTTTATTAAGACTGATGCCAATAGTGCGCATGTAAGAGGAAAAATGTAAATGGGAAAATCAGAGCTTAAAATAAAATTCAAGATTTGTACTTTTTTATGTTGTGTAATTTTCTTTTTCTTCGTATTGATATTATAAAACTGGTATCGAAAAAAGTATCGTTCAGGAACCGGTATCGAAGTGAAGGTATTGGTATTGGTACCGGAACCGAAAATTTTTGAACAATACCCAGCCCTAATCCGGTTAGGAACCCATTGCATTACTTAGAAAAATGCTGCTCACATTGCTAATGCTAAACACAATCTGACCAAGCTTTGGATATTTTGCAAAGATTATTGATTTAAACAGAAGCTCTATACGAAAATGAAAAAATTATCCTTCTATCTTATTGGAACAGCAACACTGACTGCTTTATTTTCCTCTCATCAGGGAGATGCGAAGGGGGATGAGAAAATTTCTTCCAGAATATAAGAAGGTGGTTTATCGTGCTTACACGGATAAAACCTTCAAGCAGCCAGTCTATCGAGGAGAGCTTCAAGAACACTTGGGAATCATGGGACCTGTTATCAGAACTGAAGTCTATGATCTCCTCACAGTGAGTTTCCTCCTATATAAGGGAAGAAGCACAGAAAATGTATTTTGTTCTTCTCTTTTGTTTATTTACCATATTAACTTTGCATTTAGTCCAGACCACATGAACCTAAGATAGAAATAATACTTCTGTTCTGACAGGAGGATAACTACCTCTGATTGTGAAGAACCTAAGGTCTCCTTCTATGTCTGCTCCTCACTCAGATTACCTTTAAAAACAATGCAAACAGGCCCTACTCTCTTCATCTTCATGGGGTATATGACCGAAACCAACAGGCTGGCCTCATACAAAACAACGGGCCTCCTGCTGTTCCTGGAGAACCTGTTCCTCCTGGAAAGACTCAGGTTTATTACTGGAAAATAAACAAGAAACAAGGACCCTCAGATCCGGAGTTTGACTGCAAGACTGGAGCCTACTACTCCACTGTGGACAAGGTCTGCTGTTGTCTTGAAAATTTAAAAGCTGCTTCCTGAGGCAAACATCCTTACTTCATTTCTTTGTTTTCTTTAGGAAAGGGACATTCATTCTGGTCTGATCGGTCCACTTGTGATCTGTAAGCCTGCAACCCTGCAGAATAACATCAACACCCAGCCAGGTATCCAGGACTTCTCCCTGCTCTTCCACACCTTTGATGAAACTAAAAGCTGGTACCATGAAGAGAATCTGCTGAGGTACTGCGCTCCCCCCTGTCAGGCCAACACAGAGGATCCATGGTACCACACTAGCAATAAGTTTGCAGGTGACTGATTGTGTTTCTTATGATGTCTGCTTTTACTGTTTGCTGAGGTGTCCACTAACAGAGGAGATGCATGCTTCCCCTCAGCAATAAATGGTTATGTGGCCGAGACTCTACCTGGTTTGATTGTGGCCCAGCATCAGCCAGTGAGATGGCACCTTCTAAACGTCGGAGGTGACAGAGAGTACCATGCAGTCCACTTCCACGGTCTGCCTTTCACTGTCCACGCTACACAAGAACACCGAATGGGGGTCTTCAGCCTTTTTCCTGGTAAAAAAACACTATTCTTGGATGGATGGATGGATGGATGAAAATTCTATGCTTCCAACACAAATACATTTGCTTTGCATATATTTATCTATTTTAATGTTAATAAAATAAATATATAGCCAAAAACATTGCAATATTAAGTTCAACATATAATATAATTTCTTTCTTATACCTTCTGGTGAATATTTCCTTTTAATATAGACTATTTCTTTTATTACATTCTGTCTCACTGCTGTGGTTTAATTCCTGAAGGTGTTTTTGGGACGGTGGAGATGAGACCCCCCACTGTGGGGACATGGCTGGTGGAGTGCACTATCGGAGACTACCAGCTGGCTGGGATGAGAGCCAAACTCTTGGTCTATGATCCACGTAGGTCTACACCCGTCACCCTGACTCCGATGGTCAGACCCAGAAGATTGATGCTTTTGAAATGGTCTATGACTGGTTCTTGGTGGAAATGGATTCAGTAACAACTGGGGAAATGTTTGTTAATACGAAAAAGACTTAACAATACTCAAATACAACCAAAAGGATTCTTAAGCTGATGTCATTTTTGTTTCAGAATTTCATTTTTTTTGACATTATCTGAGGTTTAATTTGTTACAAAAAGGTCAAACCCTTGAAACACATTTCTAAAATTGAATTTTAAGCACTGCACAATGTCATTTGATTTAGATGTATCTATATTTTAAGAACACTGACATCATTTACTGAACATTTATGTTGATGCTCTGATACACAGGATGTGTCTTACCTCAGGGAATGAAATCAGGGCGGATCGAAGACTCCCAGATTACTGCATCAGATCACAGCGGTAAAGCACACTGGCTTTGTTTTCATTTGTGTCCAGTGGGGCAAGTGATTTTTATGAGACTGTACCCTAAGAATAATTACCTTGATACTCTGTAAATCTAAGGAAATACCATAGCTTTATGAAACACAAACATCGGGAAATGACAGGCGGAGAGATGGATTAAGGTTGTGTTTATATTTCTGTGTCCAGGTAACTGGGAGCCAAAGCTGGCCAGGCTCGATATGACTGGTTACTACAACGCCTGGATGGGAAAAGGCACCAGATCATGGCTTCAGGTGAGACTATATCTGAAGCACTAAGCCATTTTAGTCTCAAACGATCTCATTCTATCAGAGCATTATTGTTGGTTATTGATGGAAAACGTTGCATCTAAAGTCATGTATGTTTTCAGGTTGATCTGCTGAGGCCCACCCTGCTGCATGGTATACAGACTCAGGGGGTGAGCTCAAAGCTCAGGGACCACTACACGGCCATCTTTAGTGTCTCCTACAGCATCGACCGAGAGACCTGGACAACTTACAGAGGAAACAGCTCAAATTCCAAAAAGGTGTGTCCACAGATGGAGCAGCAGTGGCATAGCAGCGCTGTGCTAATCCTCCCGATCCCTTTAGTCTGAGCTGTCCTGTGTATCACTGTGTTGCAGATATTTCGTGGCAACCTGGACAGCACTAAGGTGAAGGACAACAGCTTCTCTCCACCGTTTGTGGCTCGCTACGTCAGGATTCATCCACACGGCTATAAGCAGAAACCGGCTCTAAGGCTGGAGCTGCTTGGATGTGATCTTAACAGTGAGTTTGAAGTAATCCAAGTTTTTTTGGTGGGGGGTTTCTGATGAAAATGACTCAGAGTGTATGTTTTGTATGCTTGTGTGTGACTAGGTTGCTCTTTGCCTCTGGGTCTTGAGAAGGGGTTGATTCCAGACAGCAGCTTAAATGCCTCTTCGTTCTATTGGTCTTTCACGAGAAGCTGGAGACCCAGCCTGGCTCGCCTCCACCAGAGCGGCGGAGCCAACGCCTGGAGACCAAAGGTGTGCTCACATTGTGTCATACATTGTTTCCTCCCAGATTATCGCTTTGATTTAGCCTGGAGTTTGATTAGATCATTTTAAAACATAGATATGCTTTGATCTAAACCAACTATTCTTCACCAGAGTCACTTTCCTGCACCTTTTAGATGCAATTCTGAGACATGGATTCATCTAAACAGGCAGTGGCTATCATGCTTTGGAGTTTTTTAGAGAAATACAACATTTGTTCCCATATATACCAAAAAGAGATGAAAATTCATATAAAAAAAAAATAGCATTTACGGAAGAATATCGCAGTTTGATGAGCTATAGATAAACTTAGAGGGAACTTTTTATCACAACAAAATAACATTTTACAAGACAGGTTTATTTCAAGAAAAGGTAAAGAAATATAGGCCAATTAAACCAACCCTTTTTGACTTGTCTTCTCCTTTGGGCATTTTTTCGTACAATGAGTACTCCTCTCAGTCAAAAGTACTGATGATTGTCCAAAAGTGGAACATACAATTACTGAGATAAGACTGTTCTACTTAATCTTTTAATTTGAGCATTTCATTTTTATAATTTTACTCTTTCCATCTAAAAAAAAAAAACTACATGAATATGTTGCCTGGAATAAATACAAAATAAAATCATATTATGAACCTGTATTTATAAAACTGGAGCTCCTCTGAGTAACTCCCTTATAATCACATTTAAACGATTGGGAGCAATTTACAGAACAACAATTCTAGTCAGCCTGACTTAATTAGTTTTACATTGTATGCATAAATGCTCACCTGAGCTGCTTTGTTGAGCTCCGATAGCTCAGTTTTCTACATCCAGTCTGTTCCTCTGGTTGGTTTGCTGTATGACAAACCTGAAGGTTCAAACATAAGAAAAGCATACATTTTGGTTGATAAAAGCTTGTTTCATTTTTCAATTGGATGCTCACAAAGCAAAACAGATCCCAGCCATATTTTACTTTACTACCTAAGAAATACAATATTTAGACCTAGACAAACGTTGTCTAGGTCTAAATATTGTAAGCTGCACTGAATTCCATTCAGTGCAGCTTTCAATACATTTCCATTTCTTTAACTGTAGCAGTGATAAAATGTAAACATGGTGATCATATGTAAACGTAAGACGGAGATATAATTTACAGTTTTTCCAACATTCAGTGCTTTCCCCCCCCTTTTTATTCAAAATTTAGCTTTTTATTTGTTTTTCATATTTTCTTATTTACGAGTATGAAGATATTATTAAAAGTCACTAAATACATCTGTCCCTAAATAACCTTTTCTAATTTGCCCATTGGCAGTGCGTTTTGGTCTCAGTAGCAAGAGAAAAGTGACACTCAAAGTACGGACTATTAACCTTTCTCCCTTTGCACTCTCATTATCACGATTGGCTCAGGTTTCTCCTTCCTCCCCTCTTCAGCTTATCATTTTAACACTTTCCAGAGCCGAACGGCAGCCGTGTGACCTATCCTCGTGGCAGATTGTTGAGCTGCTGTACATGTTTTCCTGTGGCACCCGAGAACAACAGAGGTCAAGCTGCCTGTGCCAGCTTTGGGCTGTTCTCAGATAACTGCCAGTGCCTGGACAAATCACACAATGTTGCATAAAACCAAAAGAATTTCAAGAATTCAGGTTTAGGGAACTGAATTTGTAACAGTTGCCCACAAGCTGTTTCCACATCCAGTGCTGTGAAATGAATGGAACATTGGTGAAAACATGTTATTTTTTTCTTAGTTTCGGTTTGTTATTCTCATCTTCTAAGGTTAAGGTAACATTGATATGTTGGTTTCCTTTCTTGACTCATATCTGGATTTTATAATCCTTATAATTAATCAAATACAGATATTTTTTAAGTGATTATTTACTATATTAAAATATATGTCAATCCTGACCAATTTGGAACTAAATAAAAAATTTAGAGAGTGCTTTTCCAACATTAAACATAATAATTAATTATTGAACTTTATTGATCTCACATTGGAGAAATGTACCTCTGCGTTTAACCCATCCTCTTGGGGAGCAGTGGGCTGCCATTGTGTGGCGCCCGGGGAGCAGTACAGGGTTAAGGTTACTGCTCAGAGACCCAGAGTGGCAGTCTGTGGGAGCGGGGCTCAAACTCAGAACCTCAGGATTACAATCTCTATGCCCTAATCACTAGGCCACCACTCCCCGCAATGATAATGCTACTGCATCACAATCAGATTAGAGGCCAGACTTTGACTAGGCCATTTCAGTGTGGAAGTCTGACCTATACAAAGACAAATGAGACCTCCAGAGGCTTTAGATGTTAAGTGATTACGATAAGCTGGTCACTCAGGGAAAACTTAATGTGGAGAAAAAGCAGATAAAATCTGTAAAGGTATAAATCCCTTTTACAGTGAAAAAGTGAGGTATTTCTTTCTAAAGTCTAAAGATGTTTCTGATATCTTGCTTTTCTCAGAATAACAACCCCCATGAGTGGCTGCAGGTGGATTTGGGGAAGATCAAACGGGTCACAGGTGTCATCACTCAAGGCGCACGTTCGATGCTGACCCAGATGATGGTGACGGAGTTTTCAGTCACATTCAGTCAGGATGGACATTCCTGGAGCAGCGTGCTGGAGAAGAGCTCTCAGAGAGAAAGGGTACGCAGAAAAACTCATAAATGGTTTTTATTTGTCTTCACATTGCAGTCAAAACCCTTTTGCAGAACTTCAGCAGAACTTCAGGAGGCAGCACAGCTTTTCCATTTATTCAGTGATTCAGAGCTCAGATGTTGTTCAAAGTTTCCTTCTGGTAGATGAGTCAACCATCAAAGCATTTTATATGCATACCAAGTGGACGAAATTAGGAAAACATTCATCATCTGTAAATAGCTTTCAGATAGAGAAATCTTGAATACTTCCGGACGCTGTGGTCTTTAAAATGTATTTAATAAATGATGCCTTGCAAAAGTATTAAGAGATCTCGAACCTTCTCACAATTTACAATTTTACAATCATAAATGTATATTTTATTGGAATCTATTATGATAGACAAATATGTTGATGAATGAAAAGTGGAAGAATAGTTAAACATAGTTTTAATGTTTTTAAATAGAAATTAAAAAGTGGAGTTAACATATAATTCGTCGCCCTTTGCCCTAAAACTCCTACTAACATCAATCACTGATCAGTAAGTTGGTTGGTCAAAGAGACAGCTATGGAGAAGTGATACTCTGTTGGGAGTAATACCTTTAGTAAAATCTTATTAGAAACTGTAAGAAAGTGACTTAGGGTTTGCTCACTGTCCACCTGGAAGACAACCCTAAACAACATAATCCATTGCTTTAGGTCCAGTCCTGCAGAGCTATCATCCTGTAACCTTTAGAAGAATCCCCCCCCAGCACACCTGGATCCTATAAGTGGCTCTTCACCAAAACTCTGCTGCGCTGAATTACATGCTGTGAAATCAGCTGTTAGATTCAGTTATTTTCTGGGAAGAGATGCACCTAGAAGTTGCAGGATGATAAGACCTAGAAGTCTGCAGTTTGGGACCCCATGTCTCAGAAGGCCATAACTGGATCTAACTGAGAATCAGTGGAAGGACCTCACCATTCCTCTAGAAAGAATTAGCAAACAGTGACTAAACCCACAAACCATAAAAGCCAGGTGGTACAAAGTATTGACTCAAAAGGACTGAATACAAAAGAATGGGAAACAATGTGAGAACCTTACTGATATAAATGCATTTCTAAGGAACTGTATGTGCTGACATGATAAATGCCATCTTTCTGTGCTGCTTCCTGGCTTCTTGCTATTCCCCTTCCGCTGCAGATCTTCACAGGCAACGACGATCCAGACGAGGAAGCTTTAACGGTTTTCGAGCCTCCTTTGTTCGCCCACTACCTTCGTATCCACCCACGGGGCTGGGTTAATGACATCGCCCTCCGCCTGGAGGTGTTGGGCTGCGACACACAGCAGGGGGTCGGACGGCAGAGGACCAACACGCCGTAGCCGGGCAGATTTAACCCCACCTGTTTTATTTCTTTGGAGAATGAGCTATGTAGTGCACTTAAGTTATGGCTGTAGCTGTTTTTTTTTTCCTGTAGCCAAAACATTGTTTACATTTTCACTTGTTTTATTGTTGCTGCTGTGATGTATGATGAAGGGCATAGTTATATTAAGACTATATAGAAGTAAATCTTTTAGGAAAGCTTAAACATTTCTATGCTGGTAACCTTTTGAATGTAAGCAGGTGTAAATATTTCAGACTTCATTGCTGTAGACTGTTTAAGTAGTTGTGTATCATTTAAAAAAAGCTGTATTTTTCTGTTTTATTTGAGGTATTAAACTATGAACTTCACAGAGTTTTCTATTTTTTCCTTTTGTTTTTCCTCACGAGTAAAATTTCACCCTTTCATTAGGTGTCTTAAGGCCAGAAACCCTCTTTTTCAGTCCTAAAGTGCATTCCTGGCAGAAATCCTGCAATGGTTAAGCTCTACCATTGTTCTGCTACAGGTTAAACGATGCAGTTCTGTTGCTCACAGGAAGTAAAAGTATTTTTACTGACAAAATGATTTGGTGAGAAGAGTAGAAGGGAAGCGTTTGGATCAACATGAAGTGTTTGAGTGTTTGGACCATAAGTCCTGACCAAAATTTATCACCTCCTTATCAGTCAGGAAGTTTCCAGTCAGGCGAAGGGGGGTGTTTAGTTTGGAGGTTGAGAGCAGAAAGGAGCGTTTATCTGACTGGACACACTACCTGCTCTCAAAAACAAAAGCAGCATCTGTATTCATCGGCAGACACATCATGGTTGGGACACAAGAATCAGATGAATCAGAGGAAAACGAAGGCAGTGGCGCTGAGATGTGATTAGATATCTGCTTCTGTGCTGGCGTTCAGTGTGCGAAAGCAGGAGCAACAACAAGAGCAGGACAGTTACACATTTAAACACTAAAATATATTGATAACCTTTGACCCTTCCCTCATTTAACACGTCTGAAAAAAGTGTTGGATGTATTTGTACAAATGAGCTCAGACTAAATAAGTGGTGCCAGTGCAATGTTACTAAAATTAAAAGGCTATTTTAGTGTATATATTTTTGTGTATATATATTTTTAGTGTATATATATTTTTCAGTTTTATCTTTAAATTTAAATGACAATTTTAGATTCACCACACTGATTCATTACAGTTTCAGGTCAGAGTATAATTTGGACATTTTTCTTTTAGGAACGGTACTAGAGAAGCAAAAACAATTGGCTTTAAGATATTAAAATTCAAAATACAATAAAAAGTGTTTCTCTTTTTCAGTTTCAAAAATAGTTGATTGAATTTTTTTATTTTCTATTTTTCGAAAAAACAAAAAATAAAATCAATATAAAAGAGAAACCAAAAAGACTAACTTTTTAATTTAGAGATTAGATTTGGTCATTTTACCAGGGCTGTATATTTAAAAGCATGGACATGTTTATTTTACCCCATGATAAAATGTTGAACCTTTATTCATTTTAGATATTGGGAAAAACAAGGCCTGTCATCCACACAGGATATTACATTTTATAGGGGAAACAAAACAATGTTCTGCAAGAGACGTGGAGAATAAGCAATGAAAAAAGATTACGTTTGACCAGACTCCCTGATTAAAAATATCAACTAGTTCATTCACACCGTTTGCCATTTCTCTAGGACTTCCAATTTTGTAAGTTTAAAAATGAAAAAGCTGTTAACTACAGTTTCCTTCTGAATATGTTTTAATGGCTAATGTTATGATTCATGCTTCTACCACACTAAGTGTTTATTCTCTATTCCTCTCACACCCTTAAAACGAAATTCTTGTGTAATATGTATCCTGTTTTTAAGAAAACATTACAGCTGTAGAAACTGCTTGATTGACAGAAACTGTTAAGCTAAGTTTATTTATTTTAATTCTTATGTTTTTTTTGTTATTTATTTGGGTGGTTCATCAGGATGTCATCTAGTGGAAAAGAAATAGATGTATGACAAGTCATGGCTGAGTACTAAAATCTGGTATCTGGTCTAAGAGATATAGACTAGCTATCATTTGTTGCACCAATAATAATGTATGCTAAATGGACAGAACATTGGCCCTCTGTCATATTTGAAACTTTTTTTTTCAAACAAAAGTTGGATAACTGCTTCTTTTTTGTAATTGTTTAAAAAAAAAAAAAAAAAAAAAAAAAAGACCATGAAACACTGACATCTTAAATTGCTGTGAGGTCTACTTTTAATACTGATGTCTTATTTAAATTCTAATGAAAACCCTGAAATAAAAAAAAAACTGTCATGATTTTTGTCCTGCCCTGTTTGTGTTCACTCTACCTCTCCTGATCAGCACTGATTGTTCCCACCTGGGCAGCTCTCTACTTAAGCTCCTGCTCTTCCCCTGCTCTGTGTGAGATCGTCTGCCTTTCACAGCTTTCAAGCCCTGCTTCATGAGCCAAGTATTTCCCTACCTGTCTTTGACCACTGCCAAAGTCCTGACCTTACCATTGAGTGAGTTCTAACCTTTCTGCTTTATGCTGCACCCTGCAAAACTCTGAAAAGGATTTCAAACTGGATTGTGGATGTCTGTACCTCTGCTCTCTTTAACCCCCACTCCCCAAGCCCTCAAGGTTCCCTACCTCTAATTGGACCCCGCCCTGCTGGAGCTGAACCTGGTCATTCTTGGTTTTTGTTTTATATATTTGAATCTTCTCCAACAGACTCTCATTTCCTTTTTTGTGTTCCAGGACCACTAGACACTCCCAGAACTGACAGAACCATTGTTTGTTATTTTCTAAAATCTTTTTACTCAATCCTGTCTTTGGCTGTGCTTTAGGTTCTGGACTCTTCTGAAACCCTGACAAAAAAACACTGTTTTTAGCATATGTGAAGTGATACTTCAAAGGTTTGGGGCAGATTATCAAGACATGGAGTTTGTCAAATACTGTGTAGTATAAAAACAAACTTTTTATAGTGGGATGGCATGTCTGCTTATATGTGGATGGGCAGTAGCTGGATGGGGTTTCCCTTAATTTTTTTCCTTAATATCAACACTTAAAATCAATAAAAATGTTCCTTAATCTATTCCCACTTGTCCTTGCAAGTTGTGGATTGATAGCGAAGAAGAGAACTGGGAAGGACAGATTACATCCAGGATAGTTCAGCAGTCCATCACATACAGTAGTCAAACCGGACAAGCAACCATGTACACATATATTCTTCTTGGCTCTACCTTTATCATGAGGTAGATACTTAGATTCTTTCTATATATAGGTTGCCATAAATTTAGGCTGCTGGAGGACGTAGGGACCACCTTTTATCATTCTGCTCATTCTGTCTCTGTTCTCCCATTCTGGAATGTTTGTTAGTACAACCCAAAACTCTATGTTCTCTCTGCTTTTTCTCATCATAGTAGCTTCATCTGTGCTGTCCCTATTTACTGCGATTCCACCCTGGATTGAAAAATCAGCTGGGCTGCTGCCATCAACACCATTGTTATATATGTTCGAGTTTCGCCTGTTTCCAGTGTAGTCCTGTTTCTTTTATTGTGACTAGAAGAAATTGGCTTAGAGCTCATCTGCCTGGCTGTGTCTTAACTGGACGGGCCCGCCTATGGAGCTGGTTAACGATTTAATATTGTATCTCTGCTGGCTTTTGTATGTCTGCCTCTATCAACAGAAGGCTGCTCATACTGAGCCTGGTCCTGCTGAAGGTTTCTTTCTGTTAAAAGTGAATTCTTCCTTTCTACTCAGAAATGCATCATCGGTGTGAGGGATTGCTGAAGAGTCAATGACAGACTGCATGCTAATATTGTCATTCCAAGCTCATCAAGGAGGGCAATTACTAGATGCAATAGGCTGGTTTTCCTTGACAGAAATGTTTAATCAATCTGACTGTGTATTTTCTTTGCGGTGTGCAATGAGATGAAAAACTGAACTGAGAATGAAATTTATAAAAAAAAAAAATAATATAAGGGCACTTTCCAATTGAAATTAGCGGATTAACGTGGGGTTTTTAAACACAGGTCATCCCGCTAACAATCAGCATGTGGATCCTTTCCCATTGACATAAAAACTCTGCCTGATCCCCCGCTGGCAAGCTGCATTAAATGAAACTATGGAGAGCAGCATGCAAGGAAGCCAGTGCGTAGTAGGTGTGCTTTATATTTTTGTCACTACAAGTCTCTCTCACCAGTGTTGCGCCATGTTTATCTAAAGTAAATAGGGATGTTTCGGCTTGTTAGATGAGACACGGCTAGCGCAATGTTTTAATGTCCAAATGTTGCATTCAATGGTATCATTAAAATTAACAGAATGACCCGGGTCGAATGCTCTCACTGTACGCCGATTGGAGCGGAGCAATTTGAAATCAATTTGCATGATACAATTGAGCGCAACATATGGACATGAAGACACGGGCCAGGAGCAAAAAAAACTCTGCTTATGTTTGATAAACATGGTGAAGCTACGATGAGAGACATTCACAGGGACAAAGGAACAAAGCAATAAAGAACATGTTCTACACTGTGGCTCCCTTCCATGTTGCCCGACATTGTTTACTTTTCTGGATTTCTGATGCACTTGTGAAAGTCATCAACATTAATCCAACATGATGGCGTCACACTTTATGAGGGAAGAACGCATGCATGGATGATAAAAGAAGAATGTGTAAGTGTGAGAGGAGAATGTATATATGTGGATGAATAAATGTATATGAGAGGAAAATGTATGTCAGAGACAAAATATATGTATATTGGGGTGGCATTGTGGGAGGTAGAATAGGTTAGATACTTTGGGAATTCTTTGTCCTCTGAATCTGCTGGCAGTTAATTTGCCATCACTGAGAAAGACTTTGTTTTTGCCATTAAACGTACAACATTCGCTCTATCATAATCAGTCATTTTTGTTGGCCATTGCAGGATCATTGAAATTATTGGTGGGATCCATCTCTGAGCCACTATGCTCAGACTCTCTGATTGGGCAGCAAGCCCCGCAACCTGCACTGTCTCTCAGTAGGGATGGCTCTCTCTGTCTCCTCCTCAAACACACAATCCCTCCGTTCCCGAAGCTGATACGCCTCAGCTGGCCCGCTCAACTCTATCTTTCATCCTGGACCTCTGCCATCTCTCGGGTTTTTGGCGCTAAGATCAAGTGCTTCTATAGAAGAAAAGGTGTTTTTCCCCTTACTGTAGCTAGCGGATGCTGTACTTTAAAATCACATTGATAAATGCACTGCTTCTTACCTGCCTTTGGATGGGCATCATTCTTCTGCCATTCCGTTCCTTGACCTGTTCCAGATTCATCCTGAGTTTATTTTTTATATTTACTACTAAAGTCCTTCAAGCCTTTGGTTTCATCTTTCCTTTTTCTCTTATCTGACACCAGACTTCTGATAACCTGACATTCGTAAGGGCTGGTTATACTCCCCGCAGCAGTGTGTTGGAGTGAGCTTGACGCAGACATTTTTGATTTAGGGCTGATTTATAATTCGAAACTAGATCGTCTGCACAGGTGTTGCAGTGACCAAAAAGACGTCCTCGTCCCCTCTGCAGAAACTAGGCTGCACTTCTCCCAAATTGCAGGTGTCCGCAGACAGTAATGTAGACAGGAGGCCTCTGATTGGTCAAATCTACATCCGTTTGCCGGCTTGTTTTGTTTGTATGACCGCAATTGTGTAAAATGACTTGTGAAGTTGGACCAGCTAGCAGAGCGAGGTGTGCTAGTACGATTGGAACTTTTTTTGTTTTCCACCTGGATCCCCGCCCTTTTTCGCCCTCATGTCCCTCCGTTGTCGGACAAACTCGCCCCCACTTCCTCACCGCCTCTGCCGTATCTCAACGTCGTTTTGTTCACTGCGACACCTATGCAGACGACCTAGTTTCGAAGTATAAATCAGCCTTTAGTTTGCACCAAAACAAACTTTAAAATTGAGATCCTGCCGCTGTCCTGGTCAAACCATTTTATGTTGGGTGGGGGGAGTTCTAATGGCCCCCTATTTAAAAAAAAAAAACATATTACATATACCTAATGCAGATATATTCATATATTTATTTACTCTAATATAATATTTTTATCACAAATAATTTCGGAAAAATTACTTTTGCCTGTATTTTTAATGGTCAGGGTGTCACTTTTGGCCCCCCCTCTGTCCTGGGCCAATTGACCCCTTTGTCCCCCCCTGTCGGCGGGCGTGGACAAGATGCCTCACATTGGACAGAGAAGGCGTTCATTCATTATCAGACCTGTACAGAGTGCACATTTGCCAGCTAGAGACGCTGGTTTACTGAGAAAAATTACTATCTTTTTGTGGAAGTTGCTGACATCTTAGCTTACTAAAGAAAAGCATTCAATAAACCCCAAATTCTTCAGGATCTATGCAGTTTCCTCTTTCTTCTTTATTCCTCTTTTTCTCCTTTTTTTTTTTTAGCTGGAAGAAACAGGAGAATAAGGTGAGGTGTTAAACTTGATGCACTTGGATAGAGGTGGACAGAAGATAACAGGATGAACTAAAACCTTGCTATAATGTTAACAACTTTAAAGGTGTTGGCCTGCTGCTGACTTTTCCATTTTTTTCAATCATCATTCCATCCTATTAATTGCAACAGAGTTTTTTTTTTTTTTTTTTTTCTGTTATAGTTGATTTCTTCTTTGGTGTAAGACTTGACTTTCCAAGCATGACCAGTTGATGACCAGTGGATGAGGTGCTGTTTCAGGGACTGTTGTATATTTTGACCCGATTGCCAAACTTAGATGTGTAACCAGAATATTTTTCTTCCTTTTGTTTGGTTGTCATGAAAAGAAACTTAGTAAAAAAAAAATATGTTGGGTAACCTGTTGAACTCTTACTTATACTTAGCATCATCTCTTACATCAGTTTGTAGTGTGGTTGTAAAATTGGAAGTTTAATTTTATCCTTCTGTGACTGTATTTCTCTCAAAAGGGGGATTTGCGACGTAGTGGTTAGGGCATAGAGCTTGGAATCCTGAGGTTGTGAGTTTGAAACTCACTCCCACAGCCTCCATTCTGGGTTCCTTAACAAGACCATTAACCCCTGATTGCTCCCTGGGCACCCCACGATTGCAACCCATGGCTCCCCAAGGGGATGGGTTAAATGCAGAGGTACATTTCTCCAATGTTAGATCAATAAAGTTCAATTATTATTAAATATAGTATATACAGTTTTAGATTTTGCAACAATCCATGAGTTTAACCTTTGAATTAAAAATTACTCATCCTTATAGTTTTGCTTTGTCACAGGAAATGATTGCATAGCATTGCAAAGCGCGGTTTGCGTTGGTTCCAATTTTCTATGATGATGACACCAGTTAATCTAAAAAACTCCTAAAAGCAGAAAGCTTGCACAACTCGTATCTTTCCATCGTTTTCTCAGAAACGAAAGGAATCACTTCTGATAATTATAAAAAATTTCATGGAAACTTGATTATATTTAATCAAAATAAGGTATTAAAAAAAAAAAGTTGTGACTTAAAATATTTAAGAAATACAAAATGTTATGTGAGGAAAACGGTAAAGAAAAGTACATGGCAAAAACATTTTTGGGAAATTATTGTCAGAGAAACTGAAAAAAACAAAGGAAAAACAGAAATGATAAAAAAAATTAATAACTTTCCAGCTGATCAATAAAAAGATGACAAAAGAATCCAGTCAAAAAAAGCCATGTTAAACTGGCTGAAATCCAAAGGACTTTCTAAAATTTTGTTTATCTATAAAAAAGTTTGTCTTTTGTAGTAAGTTTTATACAGTGATCTAATTTTCTAAGGATGCATAAATGAAAATAATTTGTGTTGCAGTAATCTAATCACATACCTTGATTTGAATAAATACCTTTTTAAGAACAATTGTCTCAAAGGGGGAAAAAATTTAATGTTTCATTTTTTTTTTAATAAAGTAATTATTACCTAGTTATTGGTGGTTCTATTATTGTTCATAAAATAAATAAAGCATTTCTAAATGTACGTTTTGAAGTTTTCTGGCTAGTTCAGAATATTTAGCCTATAACCTTCTGTTTCTATGGGATGTAAATAGGATGTGTAACATATAAGAGATAAGAAAAGTAAGGCAGATGTATGTTGATCTTCATAAATCAGAGCATGACCACAAGAACATAGCAACTTATCAATATCATATCAGAACATATATTTAAAAGGGAATAATAACGTTGGATGGATGAAACCATGTTCATCTAGTCATGGAAAAAATGTCAATGAAAATAATGTCAATGTTATGTCCTGTGTTCCTATGCAGTGGTTTTTTCCTTTCCTCCCTTAGCAGGGTGTGACAGGCAGGTCTGATCCCCAGCTGTGCCTCATCAGGGGGTGATTATCCAGATCTTAAAAGAGGAGTGGGCTCCAGAGGTGGATGCATGGAGGTTAAATCACATCCAGTGGTAATCAGGTCCCACAGTTGCCTTTTGGGATTAGATTGTTCTAAAAGTAGCCTAATACTAACATTTTGACTTCGTCTTGCCCTGCACTTCCTCCTTGCTGATTCTTCTCTGGTTCATTAGCCTTGTCCTTACTGCAGTCTGGTGTTGGAGGTCCTGATGGCTGCTCTGTCTCTGTTCCTCTTTCTGATCTCCTGCAAACATTTACCTGAATGCTCCTCAGATCTGCCACCTGCCTGTCCACCCTGCAATGCTTTCTACCACTGAAACAGTAGTAGAAACTTCCTCATATAAATCATCTCATCAGTTGTTACCTGATCCCCTTAAGAACTAACTATACTTCCACTCCTCTAGTGCGGAACCAGACTCCTTACCCTGATCAACTGTCTCCTGTCTCTTATTTTTTCAGTAAACCTTTTTTTTTTTTTTTGTCTGCAATTGCTGCCTGCATTTGAGTCTCAGCACTAATCATGATAATCGATGAGAATTTCATGAAAATAGTGAAAAATATGTGATGCTGTCTTAAAAGGCCATTATAAAAAAATAATTATAAACTGTTGATCAGAAAGCTGTTAAATTTCTGGAAATATTTAACAAAAATCTGATGGTGTTTGCAGATAAACATACTGGATATTTCACTATCAACATTTTCATTTTCAATGGATGTTTTCACCGCCAGGAAAATATTTATTCAAATTTAAAAGTTGATATTTCTCATTTCTCTCAGTTGAAATATTTTCAGGATTTCCTTTTTTTTTTTTTTTTACAAATTACTTCAGGTACCAGTAAAGAGAGGTGCTGTTTAATAGGATTAAACTACTTTATTCTCTGTTTTACAAACATGTTAAACATGATTAACTAGATTACATCAAGAAGCTTTTCTAACCTAAAAGGCATTCAGTATGAGGTAAGATCACTGTCAAAATAAACTTGTGCATAACAGTGATCTTACCTCATAATTCAGAAGGTTTTTTGAAAAAAAAAAAATGAGAGGAAGGACCCCTAGTGGACAAATTGGAGTGTTACAGACGTCTACAGCTAATGAAATACAGACTCTGCATATATGCACTGATTCTGCATTCTTGGGAGAACACATCCCTCCCTTTTATTATGTGAATAAAAGTACATTAGATTACAGTAAAAATCTTACTTTAGAGCCAAATAAGGATTATTTTGTACTTCCTCTTAATAAAAAATTGTCAAGCTTCCTTCAGTATTAGAAGCAGACTTGTTAAAATGTCAAACCTGATAAAAACCAGTTGCTTCTGAAACTTTTTAGGAGAGAAAAAATCACTTTGAGTTTTGTAGGTCGTTGAACTACACTTCCATTTAATCATGTATGTTTAGCATGTTTAACTTTAAATCTGCAAAGCAAAGCAGTGCCTGCTGATACATGTAATGATATATGAATTACACCAGATGATTCTTCAAAGGAAACAGTTGATTGAACTAACAGAGGATCATTTGTGGACTTGTCTCTTTGTTTAAAGACACAGCCTTCCCAGATCCTGATTTTATAACATTTGCTGTAAACTGTATAGTGTTTATACTGTCTCTTTCATATCAGATTTAGTCCTACTTTCTGACACATAAACAATAGTTCTCTGTTTGTATATGAAGAGCTAGGAATCAAGGGGCCCGTCCACTGACGCGTGCTCTTTACGAGTCATAATGATTGGACGGCTGTGTGTGAAACGCCGAGGGGAACCAGGAGCCGAGGAAGGAATTAGTGCTTGAATGAACTCAACCATGTTACTGTGGTGATAATGAGCAGATTACACATCTGAAAGCACACTTTCAGATGTGTCTGAATCGGAGCAGAACTTGAATTTACTCCTTGAAAGGTCTTTTTTTTTTTTTTTTTTAAACATACAAAGATAAATCCAAATATTAATGGGACTTTACTATTTATATTTTGAGATATTATAGCCTTTTTTCTAATGGTTTATACATTTTTGATGTGTCAGTTCTGTAAACAAGACCTAACTGGAAAACAATATATTATCTGATAATTTCACAACCTTATTTAAACTTATTTTAAGAGCTCTGCATACCATATTCTTTTTTTTTTTTTTTTTGCTGGTAACATTGAAACTTGAGTTATTATAAACTTCAGTTTTTTTCTACAAACTGAAGCTTACCTGTTGTAAATTCAGATGACTCAAAATGATTTGGGAAAGACCTACACCTGTTTTTGTTTCTGTTATCATGTAACTGAGGATAAACTAAGCCATTATGGAGTAAATGTATGCAGAAAGCAATGAAAGGATTATGTCAAGGCACAGATCTGGGGAAGGTAAAACTTATGCAGCACGGAAGGAAGTGTGGAGCCAGCAGTCTTCCTGGAGATGGTAGCCCTGTGAATCCCAGCAACAATTATTCACTGGGGTTCACCGGATGATCATTACGATGCACTATTGTTCTGTGGAAAGAGAAGTCTTCCGGTAAGATGATAATCTCTTTATTCATTCACTGATCATTTATCACTAATGACACGGAGGGTTACAGGATGAGACACAGTTTTTTTTTATTTGATGAAACAAAGATTGAAATGTTTAGCCTCAATGCCAGATGTCATCTCTGGTGGAAACCCGACGTTGCTCATTAATTCAATTACCCTCTTATTAATAGGCACAGTGGTGGCGGAGTCATGATGTGGTATGTTTTGTGGAAGCTGTATTAAGAGACTAGTTGAGGGTGTTAGGATACAAATATAAATCTGTTCAGACATCCTTGATATAAAGCCCCTTCAGAGCATTCTAGGATTCTGTTTCCGACCTGGAAAACGTTTATCAAGAGACAACTGTGAATGTCTTTGATAGATCAAAGCAGAAGCTAGACTTAAAACGGAACAAACGTCTCTGAAATCAATTAGCGCTCCTCTCTAACCTAATGGAGCTAGAGAGGTTTTGCTAAGATGTCACAGAGAAAGCTAGATGAGCCAAGCTTCAAGCATTAAACTCAAAAGCTGTGATTGCAATTAAAACCATTTACACATTTTAATTATGAGGTATTGGGTTGAGATCACTGTGGTATAATACAAGCTTAATTGAAAAAAAAAACTGTAAACATGAAGAAAGTAGATAGAAATGAAGCAGTTAATACTATTTAGATGCTCTGCAAGTATGGATGAAATCCTAAATATGGATGAACATCTCCTCATCTGAGCACCAAAGAAAGGATCTGCAACAAGACTTTGCATTTTATACTTTATTGAAAGTTTAATATATAAAAAAAACATTACTTCTTTGATGAAGATTTAAAATTACAACACAAAGACATTTTTTTTCCAAGCAGCATGACATAAATTCCCAATCTAATGTAGTCATATTAAATCTCCATATCAAATCATGTTTTAAACTGGATTAAACAAAAGGGTGAAATAATAAAGCTCGGGGGGGACAGAAGCGTTTAGCTTTACAAAGTGCAGAGAAGGAACAGAGGTTTTACTTTCAGCAACAACCTGGAGTTTACAGATAATCAAAAGCTTAACAGACGTCTGCACTTAAGGTCTATGCATATTTCAATGTGTAAGGCTGTAGGAAGGTCTGGGCTGAACATGAGTATAGGAGAATGAAACACAAACACCAGCAACACCAGACAGAACCGTGAAAACAAAATGTCTACAGTTGAAATAATGGTCATACATATATAAAACATTAAATAATCCATTACATATGAGAGACAAAGAAAGGTTCACATGGTGTTCAGAAATTCTGATTTTCATTGGCAAAGATACAGCGGTGTATTCTTGCTGGAAGTCCGGCAGTCTATGAGGTGAAGACACGTTGAGTATCGCGGCTCAGATTTCTATCAATCGGTCCTTCAGCTATCGGTTTCGCATATTGTGTCGAAGTGAGGTAAAGCACACCAGTTTAAACAGACCGAGGAGTCTGGAGGAATGGCACGCTGCACAACAGAGCAACAAGACTGTAACAAAAGGTCTGGACTCACTTTAAATCAGTGGGGTCCAATCATGCGACCTGATTCTCCCTTCTGTCACGATGAATTACAGGAACAGAGTAACTGTTTAAACATGCAGCGTAAAGACCTATAAGTTCACCCGACCTGTTTAGCACAAGTGTCGTAAACACTGAGGATTGTGCCCAAGGGACGTTTCACCCATGACGAGTCAGTCAGAGTATGAATTACGGTACACCTCTCTCTGACGCTTTGACCTGCACACGATGAGTCGGTATAATATAAAGAAAGCAACATGGGAGAGAAATAAAGACGTTTCTCCATGGAAAAAAAGGAAGCTTGAACGTTTTTGATTAGAAAAAAACAACATTCAAAATGATTACATAAAAATCCTAGTAGTGTTAGTCATTAAAGTGGAACACAAGGGGCCCTACTGTGGGTATCTACTTCAGAACAGGCCTAAAGTACTGAATAAATATTTACAGTGCTTTACAAACGTATTCATACTCCTTACACTGTCTTACTACTGTCTTACTTTAACCACAAACTGTAAAGTGTTTTAATAGGATCTTGCATGAGAGACCAACAGAAACTACCACAGAATAGAAGATGGCTGTGTCATAATTTTAAAGCCACACCTAATGAGTAAAAAGATCCCACCTATATCTTGAAGTAGTATAGCACCAGATAAAGTCTACCTTAAGATGAATATCTATTAAAACTGACAGGCCAGAGAAGGAATGCTCTAATTCTGGAGGAAAATGAAATCACTGGTCTAAATTATGAAACATCTCCTCTCACACCCTTCTCATGGTGTAACATGGTAATGGCAGCTTAATGCTGTGGGGTTGCTATCTGCCAGGACAGAGAATATAAGATATGGGGATAAAATGAAAGGGCCTGAAAACTACAATGGCTTAGATTGAAGCATAATGGTTCCTTTGAATGATCCGTACCCTGAATAAACCCCTGTCGAACACGACAGTGGCAGTGGCATGCTGTGGGCGGCTTCTCTAACACGATTGAAACTCATCAATGTGTTAAGAGCGGCCAAGTCAAAGTCCTGACCTAAATCCATTAGAGAAAATAGGCTCCAGGATGTCAAAGTTAAAAGCCAGACTAAGATTGAACTAATCTGCATAAAGACAGGTGAGGAAAGCTGGTACAGAAGGAAAAAGAAATGCAAAAAGTGCTTGTAACTGTTGGTCTATGATGCAAAATCATAATATAACACACTGATCTCTCATTTGTATTGTAAAAAAAAAAAGCATGAACACAATTTTAAGGCACTGTATGATCAGGAGCAGGGATGCTGCTTAGGCAAAGACTTTGGCAGATTAACTGATCAAAACACACACCCTGCAGCCATCCAAGTGCTTTCTCCAAACATCACTACTGTACATCCATTCACATCTTTCACCGTTATAAATTAGCTCTAATCTTCATTAACAAGCCGCCGCCGCAGCGACTCTCTACTGCCAGTAGTATCAATGCAAACAGCAACAAATAATAATCAAATACCAATAAAAATGAGATCCAAACTTTTTTCCATCTTAAATCTACAGTAGTTGGCATAAAAAATGAACCTAACTAGTTCTGACATAAAAACTACAGGAAATACATATCAATATTGGGAGCTTCAGTGAAAACAAAATCTGTAAAAAGACACATTGTTTAATGATATTCAGGGATTCTTCAAAACCCAATGTAAAATCTTGATCTGGTGGGCAGCTTGGCTACCAGCTAATGATTCACTTATATAAGGCAGATTTCTGTTCATAGGTTTCTCACAGGTTAAAGCTTGCATCACCAATTGGTTTTCCTCTTTAAAAAAAAACAAGAAATGCAAACACTAATTGTTCTGTATTAACATAGATCTGTACAACTCTATTGATTGGCAGATGTATTCCTAAATGGCTACCACAGGATTCAATTCGGCCTTACAAATCAAAAGTCCCTACGATACATACAGGGATCACTAAGTGCAACGTTTAATTCAGGATTTTAACAATAGTAGAATATTTCATTTCAGTGCATAGCTAAATATTAAAATACTTCTGTAATTATTTTAATTAAAACCAAACAATTCATGATAGGGGCTTTTTTAATTATGCAAGTCGAGCTGCAGCTTTTAAAGATTCTGCAGCAGGAAAACTCTGTTGTATCTTTAACGGATATAATTAGATTAAGTAATAGATGCATAGCTGAAAATTCAGCAACTCAGTTAAAAATTAGCCCAAAGTAAAAAAAAAAAATCTTCAAAATTTAGTCTGATCTCTTGTATTTACAGTCAAAATGTTACTGTTAATTCATTTAAGGATATTTGAGGTTAATCTAAATACTTATTTACAATGAGGACATGAAAAAAAACGCTATATTACAGACGCACAGCTGTAAAAAAAAAAATCTGTGGATAAGAAGGTGAAAGGTAGGAGTTAATGAACGCTGCACGGTCAGGAGGAAGCACAAACCCAACAACTCTGGCGCATGGAAGCAAAAATTTGGCATGATCAATTACACAAAACATTAATAAACCACATTAATAGGAAAAGATTAGAAGGAGAGAAAGTCAGGATGACTTTCAACTGGATTGCTGAGGATAATTTGATTACTGAGGTATAGGTGTTCTAGAGCTGTCAGTCCTATGGCAAAGCCACCAGAGAACCTCTTTAGAAATGAGGCTCTAAACTTTTGTAACAGAAGATCTGATAGGCAAAATGTCAAAGCAATAATGGAGCAAAAGCATTCTTTTTTTCCCCACTTCACCTTTTCCTCTTCTTGTTTATCTTCAGTCTTACTGCAGCTTTGCTTCACATTAAACTCTCCTTTGCAGCACTGCAAATTGGTCTGCTGGGTTCACCAGGGATGTGATGCTGTGCTTCATTACTGCATGAGCACTAATCAGTGGCCTCGAGTGAGACTGATGAAAAGCAGCAAATTAATCTAATTATCTAGAAAACGGCCCAAGCTTGGCCTGTTTGGCAGATTCATTACAAGTAGTTTACCATCATCAGCATGCGTATTCTAATCAGCCATTACTTTATAACTAATAGATAATACTGCAACAGTCAGCTGTCATTAGCCATTCAGCTAGAAGACAGGCTGAATCACAACTTTTGGATCCTGGTGTGGGTGTCAGATTTTTTAAGGTTGAGCTTTTCAGAGACCTTACTAATACTTTATGATAATTTAAATGATCAGAATCTCAACAAAATTGAAAAAAGTCAAAATAAATAAACAACATATAAGTTTTGTGAGGTTCAGCACATTTCTGCAGGGTCACCTTTTAAACGAAGATACTCTATATCCTGTTTTTCCAGCTCTCATTGTCACATTTGCTCACCGATCCAACATAAACTGGCTGTCAGTGAACCTGACAACGCATCACTTGTAAGTTTTTATGACTGCTTAAAGGACATTTATCATTATATTTACAAAGCATAAAATCTAAAAATGTGAACATATTTCACATACATAAATGAAATTGGAGGAGTTTGAAAAATATCCTCATCCTGAAACACAAATATAACACGGCTTGTAAATGTAAAGCAGGGGTCTTCAAAGTTTTCCAGGCCAAGGACCCCCAAACTGATGGTGAGATGGAGCGGGGACCCACTAATTTTATATTTGTTATAAAATTCTGTTATATCAAACTGGTCCTATAGTTACTCTATTACATATGGAGTCATGTAATGAAAGTAATTTCTCCCTGGGATTATTAAAGTATTTCTGATTCTGATTCCTGGTTGATGGGACAGGTGTTGTGCATGAAACGGTGCCCAGCTTGAAAGAGCTCCTGTGTGTTTCTGAATGTGTGCACTGATAAATGAAAGACATCTTCTGCCTCCATTTATCTGTTTACTACAGTGTGTTGAATCCATTTTAATGTGTATTTGAAGACGTTTCAATTAGTGGAAAAAATTGCAGGGGGGAATATAAAAAACCTGTAACATAAAATTACAGGTTAAAGGTATAGAGGAGGATGTTCTTTTTCCGTGTGGATCATCAAAATAACTGGCTCTCCTACTTGTCAATCACTCTGGTGAGATGTTTCCGGCTTATGCGCTCTTTTAGGTGTATAGGCGTGGTGAGCTACGGTTTCAGTCAGTCATTGAAGCTAGCCTTTGTCACTGCAGTTCTTTGAAAATGGCCGAGGGTTGCAAGAGAAAAAGTGTCTACGAAGAGTATAAGAAGAAAAGAAAGACCAAGACCAGAGTGTTTTTGGGAGATTCTTTGATGCGATGAGCATTTCTATGGAAAGCTTAACATTACTGGATAGAGATAGTTGTATAGATGATGTTGGCTGTGTAGTGACTGTGCCAGCATTGTGTGACCCAGCTGTTAAACCTTCCTAAAGAGCATTGAGAAATACTTTATATCCTCTGAACTGTCCCACTATAGGAAGTTAGTACTACTCTACTGACCTATTATAGTTATTTTTAATTGTTGCTTAGTGGTCTCAAGGTAACTGATGCCTGTGAAAAAGTAAAAAAGTTAATGTTTTAAGTTCAACTTTCTTTGAATGCCTCTGATATTAAAGCAAAAAACCTAATAGAAGGTACAATTAATAACTAATAGCTTCAGAGCAAAAGGTATAGATTCAAACATTGTAGATGTAGACCGGTGTAGCACCCTTTAAAATGTTAAAGGCTAAGAAAACTGAAGCTTTGATGTCTGGATGTCTCTCTACTTTTCATCAACTCTAGCTGCAGATGCTCAACCTTTTTTAGTTTGGACTGTGAGTCTTTACTTGTACCCATGTACTGAGAAGGAACAGATTAAAACTAATATGAAAGAAGTAATTAAAAAACTTTACATACTAAAAGCTGCCAGATCTACGCATCTTTCTCCTTGGATGAGAAGATCAAACCGTTCCACTGATGTTTGTTATTCCACGGCAAAAAGGTCAGGACCTAAAAGTTGTCTGCGGCTAGTTTGAGGTGATCGTGTTTAGTGGCTCATCTAAGAGTGGAATAGCCCGTTTACTGATCAGGTTTAGGAAAGATGAGTATGTTTAGCAGAGAGCAAAAGCTGCAGGATAAAGCGGAGCTTATAACGCTACAAAATGGTAAGACTGTTTAAGCAACACAAACTAAATAAAAGACATGTTTCCTATCCTCTATGTGTGAGGTACTACAAATAATAATCAAATAAATGCAACTCCTGCTTAGCTTTTTCATCCTATTAAGGACTTTAAAAAAAAGAAAAAGAAAAAATGCAATGTTTTCATAAAAAAATGCTGTAAAAACTGCAGATGTGTCAGTAATTTCTCCCATTTGGAGGTTTGTCTTCCTACATAGATTCATTAGAAAATGGTTCTAGATGATCCAGCACCGCACTCACATCTTCCGGCCCTCTGTACAGGTTATAAACTTGAACTAATTTCTGAACTTTTCTTTGCACAGAAAAAAAAATGTTACAACCAGCAGCGATTTGGATTAAAGGTAAACTAGAGTGAAGACCAAAGGTGAGATGATCTGAGCAGAAGGAAAGTGCTGGTGGGCGGAATCCCTGGGAAAAGCAAAAAGACAACCAAATATTAGACAAATACAGTAAATATTATACTTATTAGAACCTGCAGGTTTAAAAAAGGGAGGTACCTTTGTGAGACGTGAGTCAGATGTGCGTCTCTACGTCGGTATAACCAGGCAGGATGTCTCCATTGGAGCAACTCTTGGGTTCCCCAATAGGTGGGGCGGTGGGCAGCATGTGGGTAGTCGTAGATATTTCCTCGGGCGATGCCTGCTTCCGCTGGATCCTGCGGTGGATCAGGGGCACAAAGAACAGCACCACGCCCCCAACCATAGGAGGTACTCCAGCCAGGGAGAACGCTACTGTGTAGTTACCGAAGTAGCCATGAAGAAGACCTGAGCAGAAGATCCACGAGAGAATGTTAAACATAATCTATTTGAAGGTTTGGAAAAGCTTTGGAAAGTTTTGGAAAAGCAAGCCTAGAAAGGCCTCCGTTTTCCCAAATAGTGTCATGGAAAAATATTAATACTCCTTGAACATTTGAAATGTTTACGTCTAGTCAGATTACACGCACATACCCTCATGTTTTTAGAGTATTAGAGAAATATTAAGTCAGATAGGAATCTAGAAAGTATGGTAGGCTTTTTTTTTCTTACTTTCTTTTTCTTCAAGGCTCTCGTGGTCTATATTTAAAAAATATATATATGTTTAAACCACTTAAGTTTTAATAATCTAGACTTAGACTTTCACAACTTTTACTGTCATTTTGTATACACAGACTGTATACAAAAAAATTCATTTAGTACAGCTTTCAGAAAGAAAATGAACTTTTCCATTCCATAAAGTGCAGCAGTTCATAAGTGTCTGCTTTGCTTTTTTCTAAAAAAGAACAAAGCAGACACTTTTTATTTTATAAATTAGTGGCCCTTAAGGCTTTCCATACCTGTTGCTGGCCCTAATGTTCCCATTTATAGGACTCTGCTTATGTGAAATGTTTAGATTTGAGCTGAAAATGTTATGAACGGAACATCTCTTTAGCATTTAAAAGTTATATTACAGAATTTTCTTTTTGTTAGCAGCCTCTCTCCTGTTGAACTATGTGCTGAATGTGGATCTGTTAGACAGTTTTCTGTCCCAGATGCACCCAAGCTCAGAGGGATGCATCTAAAAAAGGCCCTTCTTACGACAGAAAAGCTTTATTCAGCTTTTCAGGATCTTTTTTCAATGGTTTGCTCATTTGCACACTAAAGGTTAACCGGTTAAACAACCAGCACCTATGTTGCAATAAGTGTCAGGAGTGAATAAGGTAACTGGACGAGATTGCTGAACACTATTTCAAGCATCTTGCTGCAATAATTGCAACCTTCCAGACTAAATCTTTGTCCAGCCAAAAGCAGACATTGTATATGTATGTTCTTTCTTGTATTGTTTATACTTTGGCATCTGTTATGTCTATTTCTGCTTTGGTATGTTAGCAGAGATATTGTGTGTATTTCAGCAAAGGAGAAGTAACAGGAGTAAGTAATAAATAAATTAGGCTGCCAAGGCCATGCCTGAGTCATCAAAGAAGTGTTTAGTGGTTCGTTTTCAGGAACAATGAAAGAAGCATCTTTTGTTATGATGGTAAAGTGATGACTTTCACCCTTGTGTGCTTTTACCCTCAACACAAATGCTTTGAGTAGCCTGCAGTTGGCTACAGTCCCAGCAATCTGAGCTGCAAGGCTTTTGTCCCACTTCACCTTTACTTCTCACATCCTGTCTGAAAGTTTTCCCAGTGAACATTTGTCAGCTAAGATTTTGTAATGTTTAATTCTTTACAGAAGAAATATTAAATCTCAGAAACAAGGCGGACAGATACCTGCAATGGGTGGACCCGCCATCATGGGAAGGGACATAAGGCCCAGAAGGTAACCTATGGCTTGTGAGGCCTGCATGGGACCGACCAGCTCGAAGGCGATGGGAGCCATCATGGTGAGAAAGCAGCCATCACAGAGCCCCAGGAACACACACACCACCACCAGCGCCTCGAACACCGAGCACTGAGGAATCATCATGGACATCAGGCCCAGAGCTATGAAGGAAACAACCTGGAACACAGGAAAAGCAGCAAGATCTCTTTATGTTAAAGCTCCTGATTCTTTAAGAGTGAACTTAACTGAGAACATAAAAAACATCTTTTATAGGTTTCAAGACAAAACTTACTTAAAGCTACAGTGTGTAATAATTACAGGGATATACAGTCAGAAATGTAATATATTATACATAACTATGTTATTTATCATCATCTACGAGCTCAGCCTCTTAACCTTAATATTTGTGTTGCCTTAGAATTCGTTATTTATAATTACAAAGGAGCGGGTCTCGCAGCCATGGAGGCAGACATCTTTGCGCTACGGCAGCGCAGAACCAACAAACTAGCGATTGCGAGATCGCCAAAACGTCACAACGATGTAGAAAAAATAACGGGTATATTTATTATCTTAAGTCTACATGAAATCTATACCCTACACAGACTAATGAAATATTATCTGTAAAATAATCTATGTAAACAAACCTCATCACTTGAGAAGGTAGGTGATGCGGACGTGTTGGAAGACATTTTGTCCCGTAACGCTCGCCTTACTGTTGGGGGGTAGAAGCGGTGGGGGGGAGATGTTCATGTTGCTGCAGTCTGCAGCCTGATCGCTAGATGTCGCTAAAAGTTACACACTGTAACTTTAATTCCAATATTCATTTATTGCTTAATTCATTTTACATAATTAATTGAATTGATTTTCATGCAGTTCCAACATTTTTTAAATTGTAAATAAAGGCTTGCATAAAACAAAATATATTTTGTATAATTTCCAGCAGTAAAGTGTGAAGTAATAATATGTTTTAGTTGCCATCAGCAAAGTCCTTGACTATTTTAAGACCTAAAAACTGTCTAAACACTATGGCTGTACAACAACACTGAATCTCGTCATTTTCCCCCGATGATTTCCTCTTTATAGTTTCAGCTGTGAAATGTAGCATTACAAATCTGGCTGTCAATTTTCACAGCTCCTTGTCTTTTGACAATCAATGTAAGATACTTTTATCACTTAGGAAACATTTCCCAGTTGAGTGCATATATTCAAGCAACCATTTCCTTGACTACTAAAACAGTCTGTTTAGTTTTTTGAAGAAAACCTCCTTTGCTTGCATTCAGTCTGTTTAGTTTTTGTTGCAGCAAGGCTGCTGATGAAGACCAAAAAAGTGACATACCTCCTGTTCTGGCCTGCCTTTACTTGCTCCCTGCACACCTCAGATAAAAATGTAAACGTCCTCAAAGGTATTATTGGGAAGTTCTTCAGGTAGTTCATTGTGATGTTAATGTCTGTGCAAGGTGATGTCAAAACAAAATATGTTAAACCAATTATTTTCACTCAAAAACCTTTTTAAAGGACGCATACCACGCTTTTTTGAAGCATATTAAACTATTGCCTTAGGACTTAAGGAAGATTTGTTTGTAGGAAATGTATTTTTCAGTTCATATTTTTTTAACCTGGAGAAAAGGCTCTTCATTGCAAAGCTGCTTCTACCGTGCTTATTGCTGGCATGTTTTCTTTTATCATCTGAAAAACTTTTTGCATATTACTTTTCTATCATCACATCCTCACCTTCGACGAAAAGGATTTTTTACAGTGTTGCACTGTTTCTGCCGACAGTCAAAGTTAAAATATGATGCAGACTAGTTTTTTTATTAATTTTCAAAATGAAGAAAACCACAATTTATTAATTTTACATTAGAGCAAAATCATTACATTTATTGTCAGTCCCTGAGTGAACCACCACTGTCCAGAATACAGCAGCTAACATCAGTTCTCCTAAATTACATTATAATCTCAGCTGGGCACATATCAGATGCTGTAATTTTCCTTTAACCTGAGGAGGGCACCAAACGGGTGGTTTTACAGACAAAGCAGGATTTCAACATTTAAATAAATAAGTGATAAATAATTGTAAATGTACAGTGTGTGCCTGGGCTCGTCATGGTGAAACATCCATGTTCAAATCAATCATCTGGCTTATTTGAGGAGCAGATAAAGAATGGTGAGGTCAGTGTTTGAGCAATGTAGCACTGGCAGTAAACCAATCCCACAGCATGATGCTAACACTATCATGATTTACAGTAATGTACAGTTTCCTAAGCCTTCCTGTAGTCCTTGAAATGCACATCTAGTCAATTCAGCCAAATAGCTCAAAGTTTTTCTCCACTGACCTGAAGGTTTCTCCATATGGGAAGATTTAAAAAAATTACTTTATGGCTGAACGTGTCTTTTTCTTTTTCTTGTTTTCTTTCTTCTTTTCTTAAATGTTCCAGACCTCCTGATTATTGTAAATGTATATTGATTATACTTAAAGTCCAAGTTTAAATTAAATTACCAAATTCTCCATGGTTCTCCATGTTTTTACAAATAATTGTGTTAAATATTTATTTAAAATAGTTAAATTATACCTTGATTGAATTTTCCTGGACCGGTTTGTTTTGTGTTACTATTATCAAATGGCGCCTGTGACTCAGTCTCTGCCAGATCAAGCCAATCTGTAAATGTTGTATTCCTGTGTATACAGCAGGGAGAAATAAGCCCTGCTTGTATCCGCATGCTTCCTTTGCCCCCTCCTGTTTTCTAAGAAGCAAACAATCAGTGCCAATAAGCAGTGATGATACTCTTTGGTAACAGCAAAGCTGCTTCTCATCTTAAAAGAGAAAGCAAAATAAAACAAAAAAACTATTGTATTAAATCATTTATTTTAAGGATACATTCCCGTTATGGTATCTTGCAATATCCTTCACCTTCTTTAACTTGAATTTATTTGATTTAATGTGTTAAACTAGCCTGACGTAGTCCGACTCAATTCTAGTAAGAATATGAGTCTGATACTGCTCCATAGAGCTGTGATTATGGGGCGTGTTTCGAACGAACCAGGAAAAAAAATGCCTCTGCACTCAATTGGAAAGACCTACAACCAATAAGAGCAACGGAGTGCGTGACGTATGTTAAGTGATGCATAGTTGTTGTCCACAAAAATCAAAGCGTGCAGTTGCACGCCTATAATAAGAAGATGAGACTTGATCGCGTTTCTCTGTTCCTCTTTTAAAATTAATTTGCTGTCGATATCTTCTAGAACAGACCTAATAGCAGAATCTACTCACCTAAACTCTCCAGCGGCAGCCATTATTGTTGTCACCCAAGCGCACATTGGTCACGTGGTTGATTACGTGACTGTTGGTGATCTGTCCATCATCGTATAAAGCCCGCCCTGACAATTTGATTGGATCGCCTGACAGTGGGCGATAATACTCGCGCTATGGAGCAGAGCCAGACCGAACTTCCCCGACCTCAAACTTTGTGGGCGGGACTAAGTTCGGAATGGCACCCAGGCTAGTGTTAAACCAAGACCAAGACATAATTGTGAAGTGTGTTTTAATAAAAAGTAAATAAATCTCAACATCCTTAATACCATCATTGTTTTTTACAGTGTCTGTACAAAGCTCAGTCATGTTGTGTATGTTTTGCAATAATGTTTTGCAATATATGTTTTTCTAGCACATCATGTCAGGTATTGGTATTGACAATTCAATTTTTCCAGGACTTGACTCTGGCAGAGGGGAATCAGGAAGAAGCTAACAAAGCCAGCTTATAAAGGTTGCCTGACTCTTATCTTTATATTTAACTTGGTTTATTTTCTTCTCGTTATTTTTAAACTTTTATTGGTATCACTTTGAGATACTGTCACAATCAATAATAGTTATCGATATTACCATTGATTTTACGCATTTCTACGCATGCATGAATTAAAAGATGAATTAAATGTAGGCATGCATTTACGCAGAACTGGATAAATGCATAAAAGAAATCATTGCATTGATGTGCCAACATTTTCTGCAGTAATTTTTGTAGATCAACTGAAACGTGGCCACTCATTGCAATCACAATGTTTTTTATTTTTTTGCACAATTTAACCTTACTTATTTTGATTCTTCAGAGATCAGGCCCTTTAAGTGTTTAAAAACAACACCCTGAATAAACCACCCACACAGTGAAACATGGTGGAGGCAGTATCATGCTTTTGGAACACGGACAGTGAAGCAGCCGTTCTTTGTAGAAGAATACATGAAGTTAAATACAGGGCACTCTTAGACAAAGAGGCATGGTTCCAGTTGTAGCAGGATATTTCTTTAAAAACAGCAATAGCTATGATGATGCAGTTTAGATAATGGGGTATTAATGTGCTACTGTGGCCTTTGGTTCAAATCTACTATGAGAGTAAGAACAGGCAAAGATTCCTGTCTTTGGATGTGAGAAGTGTGCAGAAATATACCTCAGAATACAGTCAGCTGTATTAAATGCTGTATAAAATGCAAAGATATGTTTTTCTATCAGTTCCCTATAAGATTGCTACTTTGTTATTGTTCATAACATAATATGTAATATCTGATATTATATATATATATATATGTAATATCTTAAAGTGGCAAAATCTGAAAAAGTGATTAGGTGAGCAAATTAGCACCATGCAGGTAATGTTACATCTCAGTGTTGAAATCAGAAAATACTTCTAGCATCTCTCATGTTGCACCAATTTCTCACCTGCATGTAGATCTTCCACAGACCAGGAATAAGGTCTCCAATCTTCCCAAAGCCGAGCCGTCCCACCCCCGATGAAGCTCCGATGCAGACGAGAAGCACCCATTCCTTTTCATTCTCCTTGAAATTCTCCTTCACAAACTTTATCTGAAAAAGACCAGAAAAAAAAACTGTAAACTGCAAGAAGATAACATTCATATGTGACACGAGTCTCTGTTCGATTTTTGACCTGAAACAATCTGTGAACATCTCAGTGGAAAGAAGTTCATCCCAAGCCCCAAATAAAGGTCTTACAAAAACAAAATGTTCTGAGCAACAGAGTTTTGGAACAGCTGCACAGGAAGAACCAGTGCATATTCATCACAGTCTTTCTTGAGCCTCCTGGTCCTTGTGAAATATTTGCTCGCCTTTGAAGAGCTCCGCATCACTCGGTGGCCATAGGATAAGCATGTTTAGGGATACAGAGAGGCCATACAGGAGAGGCTTCCTGAGGTGGTGGAGCCATACAAAGGCCGGGGCTGTGTTTACATCTGGGCCCAGGCCTGAAACAACAGGCTGGTCAGAGGGAGGCCGGAGCTGGAACATCAGACATCTGGATGGAGGGAGATCAACTTCACAGCTTTGCACTAAAACTTTTACATTCCCATCCCTTACTATCTAATCCATCTAGATATGCTTTAAAGTCATATTTTGCAGTCACATAATCCAATGGTATCATTGCTAAAAGCTAAAGAGCTTAAGTCGATCAGGGACAGTGACGTTTGTTGGACAGTTATATACTCTCAGTAAAAAAAAAAAAATCTATTTTATTTTCTGAGAGCAGAAGGAAATCTAAAAGTAAACAAAGTTGTGGAAGGTGTGGAGAAATTAATGCTTTATACCAATGTGGCACAGCACAAATTCATAAAGGTTAGCAGTCAGCAGTGCAAAGATGTAAGCTGAATTCATCTCTAAAATCTCACCACACAGAAGTCGTTTAATGATAAAATATCTATCTTTACGGGAAGCAAAGACATTTTTAACAACAGTCATATGACTTTTTAGTGACTTACATACAGTCAACCATTGTTTTTGGAAGTGACAGACCAACAATCAGTAAGAGGAGAAATTATACTTCATTTTAAAATAATGTATACCCTAATGTTTGCAAAGTGTTGCATGGATCGTCTCATGTATTCATCCTCTGAACATTTATAGTGTACAGCACTGAGCCAGCTCTGGAGGAGCTCTGGAGGAGCTGCCTCAGTGGGAGAATCTGTTAGTAGTGTACTCCACAGTTCTCCATGAAAGGCTGGTAAATAAAAAGCCTTGCATAAAAGTAAGTCAAAGGTCAACAAACCAAAGTAAAATCAATTGATCATAAAACCTGCAAACCTGACAGAGAAGGAGCCACCATCATATATACAGCAAACTGGGCTCTAAACAGCCGGAGTCACCTCTAGCATCTCCCTTTACTTTCTGTAATGGTTCTTACTGAGTGGCTGTTGATATCCCAAAATAATTAAGCTCCCGGTTTTGGTTTACTTGCATAAAGATTGTCTGCAGCTCTGTTGTAATAAACAGAACAACTTTGTGAAGATGTACTTTTCCCCACTAATCTTATTCTTCTGTTGTTGTTTGAAATTGGTCGAATTGGTCATTAAACACCTGATCTGCATATGAAAAAAGGCTCACCTGCAAAATAGGTTTACACATGCTGCCTGCTGAACTGCACACCCAAATCGCTTTATACTTCATATGAAGATCGGCTCTGTGCGTGTAAACAGGTTTGCACATTTAGATCATGCACATCTACTTTAGTAGTTTAAAACGTAGAAACAAAAGCAAAAGGCTTCCTGCTGTAACAGGAGCAAAAAGGGGGCTCTTTAAAATATTGGTATATCGATCTGCTTTTCAGATTTTTATTTTTTTTTTTAAATAAACATGCATCCTTTTTCTCCCAGTTGAAAGCTATTTTGTTAGTTTAGTATAGTGTCAGTCTATCAAATAAAATCCCAATAAAATACATGTTAGGATTAAGGCATGAGGCTGATGTTCACTTTTAATTTATGAAGCTACAAGAGGCCGTCATGTGGGAAACTCTTACCAGATGGACATATGGCACAAAGTATCCTAGCACAGCGGTTGCTACTCCAAATGCCCAAACACGGTAGGTCACAATGTAAAACACACGCAGGTTGAAGTATTTCCTAACCCCAGCAACCGCCTTGCTCCACTTGCTCATCCCCTGAGCCGTAGCCTGGGTCTGGGATTCAGCAGGGCCCGGGTCCATCCCTGGAGGGCCCATGCCTCCCCTAATGGGGAGCAAGGGTTTGAATGTTAATGCTAGAAGGGCCTGCACCAGCATGAAGAGGCTGAGAATCTGGAAGGTTCTGCTTAGACCCAGAGGTTCAACCAGCTTTTTCAGAAACACAGGCAGTCCCATAGAGAAGAGGCTGGCTCCGGCCGTCACCACGCCGTTGACCAAGCCCAGCCGCTGCCGAAAGTAGTGTCCGAGGATTACTAAGGACGGCTGGAAGGCGAAGGAGGAGCCACAGCCGAACAGTATCCCGTATGTGAAGTAGCGGAGGATTAGGGAGCTGCAAGCACAAAGAAAAGAAAAAAGATTTAAATGCAAGAGACAAAAACATCATCAAAGCTTGTAAATAATCGAAAATGTGTTTGTTCCTATCAATAAAATGTTTTAATTGTAGGTATGGTAGGAGTATGTATGAACATTGGCATAGTTGCAGCATTGTGGCCAAAATTTTTGACAGGAAATAAAAATGTAAAAATGTTAAGTAATAGCTTGTTAAATCCATATTTTGTCTCAGCTATGAACTGACTGAGCAGGCTCCTCCCACTAAGCTGTACTTTTGGAACAAAACAGAAAGCTAAATATTTTTCGATGATACTTTCAGCAAACATCTCTTTTTGACCATTTTCATTTGTTCTTCGTTCTTTAATGGATTCACCATGTCTCGCCATGCCGTGTGAATAGCCCTTTTTTTGTCATGTCAGGGCTGAGAAGCATTTTTTCCCAGACTGAGGTTGTGTTTAAGCGTGGTTAATGAGATACTTGTGAGTGACAGAGTCACCAGGAGCGTCTTACTTTGCAAATGATGTAGTGAGAAGCCCTATAAAAGCCACTGCTGCCCCGCAGACGGCGGTCTTCCTGCAGCCGAAGCGGTCTGTGAACATGCTGACCACAGGAGAGCAGAAGAAGATCATCCCCATGGCAAGGGCCCCGACCAAGGCTGCAGAAGATAACAGATAGGAGAGAAACCCATCATAAAGTGGGAACTGCATGTGGCAATCACTAAAAGCAAATATGGCCCTCTGTGTAAACAGAACAAAGATCAGAGTCCTTACACCATCACATTTTCATCTTACTTCATACTTTCATGATTCCTCCAGGCTGGTGTTCAATATGGTAATAGATCATATGTAGAAGTTATTTCATTAAGATGTACACTTTCGTATCTCTTCCTTCACATGTTTGCCTTTATGTTTGGCCTACTTGGTTATTCTTTTATAAATACATTAGAGCATTTAGTGCACTAGCACGGTACTGGCATCGGCTGATCTCAGCCACAAAAACCTCAATATGGTGCAAATCTATAGATTTACAGAGTTGAAAATGCAATAAATAACTGAGTCTTCTGCCATTCATTAAATCAGGATAGTTTATAATATTTCTCCCAGCAGCTGATTGGTTAAGGTTTATAACAAGTTAACAGCACATAAGCGACTAAACTAATTCCTTGAGTGTTTTAACGAGGTCCAATATTCTGAAAAGGTGAGGTTAAAGACTGGATTTAAAATAATCAAATAAATCTTAAGAAATGTTCCTCTGTGGCTCTAACCAGATCAAACAGTGTATCAAAGTTTATATTTGTTAAGTATTAAGAGTGTCCAAGCAAAACAAACCAAGCGGCTCTCAGAGACACAGCGTGCGCTGTAGAGCAAACAAAGATACGCGCATGAGGCCCGTCTCCAAGGGAGCAAAGGTAGCTCAGTGTCCACCATGCTGTCCTGGTTGTGGGTCAAACTGAGCTGGGGGTTCAATGGAAAACGTGATGGCCTCATCTGACTTCTTAGACTTACTATACTGTAAACGGAAAATTAAGTTGTAGGCTCAATACAAACTCCATCCCCTACGTTATTTAGACTAAACACGTCCAGGCCATCATGCAGATCCATAAATCCTGGTTTACCTTAATTTTCTATTTTATGACCCCTTTTGGGACTGTATTTTTTAACCAACTACCGAGATGAGTTTGTGTGGCCTTGGTTCAGATCTACAAGCTGTCTGATATTTATCTGCTCATAATTATTCAAAAAGAGTTCAATCAGAACCCAGTGGAGATAAAATAGCATCAATGCTCCCTCCATCTAATTTTTTTTTTTTAGCAGTTACAATAAAGCTAATCAATTAAAACTAGCGTTGCACCGATACCGATACCAGTATCGGGCGGGGCCCAGATACTGCACTAAAATGGTGTTATCAGTATTGTATGTTTCTACATACATAGAGACATATCTAAAAGACAAGAGCATTTCAAGTGTCTCAATCCCAAAAGAAAGCAAAGACAAGTTAAATTTAGCAAACAAGGCATAGGTCAAAACCTTTATGAAGGAAAAGCATCCCTTGCTTACAAATCTGAAATTCCATCAGTAAAAGAACATCCAGCAGCATTACCTCGTTATTCCTGAAAAACTGAACATTTTTATTCATTTTTCTAAAAGTTATCTTGTTTATTCAAAAAAAACAGTCAATTTCTTTTTTTTTTCCTAGGTGAATGCAATAAACTTCCTTACTAATGAGGAAAAGTCAGTTTTTTTCTTATAAAACTGGTAATAACCTTTATGGGTTTTTAACAAAAGCAGCATTTAATCAAAGTTTGAAAACTTCCAACCCTTTTTCAGCCCCTTTGTACAGATCAAATAGAAAATAAGCTAAGCCCATCACCCCATCATCAAAAACAAGAGCCCTCTCTGAACCGAGCAAAAGTCGGGATGTAAATGGAGTACGGTGTTCTCATTAGAGAGGATTAGGTCAACACACTCCGGGACGAAAAGAATAAGAACACAAAGAACAGGACTTGTTTCCGTGCAGGTTTGAAAGCATCTCTTTCTGCCTTAAAGGCAAGTCTCTTCAAACACAATGTGAAGAGGCTGTTTAGTATGTTCTCCAAAACAGTTAAAGCGTGCACACATTTAAACAGGAATTACAGGGAATCTTTTTTTGTAAGCGCAGAATATTTTTGTTGTGGTCTCTTTTTTTTTTTCTTCTTCTTTTTTAAGCAGGGCCGAAACAAACCCAACATCGTTTATACACTATATTGCCAAAAGTATTTGCTCACCCATCCAAATTATTGGAATCAGGTGTTCCAATCACTTCCATGGCCACAGGTGTATAAATTCAAGCACCTAGGCATGCAGACTGTTTTTACAAACATTTGTGAAAGAATGGGTCGCTCTCAGGAGCTCAGTGAATTCCAGCGTGGAACTGTGATAGGATGCCACCTGTGCAACAAATCCAGTCGTGAAATTTCCTCGCTCCTAAATATTCCACAGTCAACTGTCAGCTGTATTATAAGAAAATGGAAGTGTTTGGGAACGACAGCAACTCAGCCACGAAGAGGTAGGCCACGTAAACTGACGGAGCGGGGTCAGCGGATGCTGACGCGCATAGTGCGAAGAGGTCGCCAACTTTCTGCAGAGTCAATCACTACAGACCTCCAAACTTCATGTGGCCTTCAGATTAGCTCAAGAACAGTGCGCAGAGAGCTTCATGGAATGGGTTTCCATGGTCGAGCAGCTGCATCCAAGCCATACATCACCAAGTGCAATGCAAAGCGTCGGATGCGGTGGTGTAAAGCACGCCGCCACTGGACTCTAGAGCAGTGGAGACGCGTTCTCTGGAGTGACGAATCGCGCTTCTCCATCTGGCAATCTGATGGACGGGTCTGGGTTTGGCGGTTGCCAGGAGAACGGTACTTGTCTGACTGCATTGTGCCAAGTGTAAAGTTTGGTGGAGGGGGGATTATGGTGTGAGGTTGTTTTTCAGGAGCTGGGCTTGGCCCCTTAGTTCCAGTGAAAGGAACTCTGAATGCTTCAGCATACCAAGACATTTTGGACAATTCCATGCTCCCAACTTTGTGGGAACAGTTTGGAGCTGGCCCCTTCCTCTTCCAACATGACTGTGCACCAGTGCACAAAGCAAGGTCCATAAAGACATGGATGACAGAGTCTGGTGTGGATGAACTTGACTGGCCTGCACAGAGTCCTGACCTCAACCCGATAGAACACCTTTGGGATGAATTAGAGCGGAGACTGAGAGCCAGGCCTTCTCGTCCAACATCAGTGTGCGACCTCACAAATGCGCTTCTGGAAGAATGGTCAAAAATTCCCATAAACACACTCCTAAACCTTGTGGACAGCCTTCCCAGAAGAGTTGAAGCTGTTCTAGCTGCAAAGGGTGGACCGACGTCATATTGAACCCTATGGATTAGGAACGGGATGTCACTTAAGCTCATATGTGAGTCAAGGCAGGTGAGCAAATACTTTTGGCAATATAGTGTACATGTGCATGAATCTGACTCCTTTGATCTATGCAAAGCAAATGGCGAGGCAACTGTGCCTTCATAAACATCATGTATGCCAGACCAATCAACACTTTTAGCATTGAAGTTTAGCTCAAGTGAGTTAAAAAACAGAGCATATGAAAAAAGGATCTAATCCAGCTTCACATGGTAATTAAGTTTAACTTTTTGCACAAGGTGCTGCCAAACAATCGGAAACAGCTCATTGTAAAGAACCTCTCCGACATTATTGTTTGTGGCTTATCCAGACATAAGAGGAAATATTCAGTCACGGAGACAATGCCGCCGACTGTGGCTGGCATTGAGTCAAGTTCTCACTGTAAGAGAGAAACAATAGCCATCCATGTTTTTGCACTATTATTGGCAACATGGATTTACGGGAATGTAAGGTTTATATAGAAATCATTTTCCACAAGGCCGAACAAAATGTCCTTAGCAGGTGCCAGAGGTGGAACATAGCCCAGTATATGACGTAGAAGCTGTTTTGCTCTTAAACGGTAGACTCTTACCAAAGAAATTGTAGAAATCAAAATGAGTAGAAAGCTTTTTTATGCTAACATTTAGCAATAAAGCTACATAGATGATTGACCTGCGATTGCTGATCGTTAATGGGAAAATAAACAACTACTTTTTTATATGTGAACCGATTAGGTCTTTCCTGGCCAACACAGAAACAAATATCCAGTTTCCTTTGCACCATTGTTTAAAAGAGAAGTAATGATCAACAGAAAAATTAAGGAATAAGAAGACTGCATCTAGATACACAGTTCATATGCAGGGCTTTTTGAAGTAAAAATTAAGACCGTAATTGACCATTTAAAGTCCACTTTAAGCATGATTTTAACCTGCTTAATAAAAAAAACGTAATTTTAGAAAAAAATAGTTGCAATAACATGGTTGTTAGATCCAACAACCTCTTTGGTTTGGTGGCATGCTGGGGCTTGACATGATGTAGAAAAACTGAAACCAACCTCTGGCAAGTTTTGGAGTCATTTCTATTTAAAACTGCTCATAATTTGATTTAGTTACTTCTGAAGAAAAGCTACTCCACAGCATAATGCTGCCACCACCGTGTTTCACAGAGGGAACTGTGTTCTTTAGATGTGCTCTTATTTTTGACTAAGACTGCAATATTTATTTTTATCCGACTCCAAAACATTGCAAAGATTTTACATCCATATTATTATGTTCTTTAAAATAAATTTCTGGTGAATTAAGGATTTCTTTAATTTAACTTTAAATGTTTTAAAGACAATATCAATATCTGGATGTTTTCTTTGATAAGATTTCATTATTTAATCAATTTTTTATTTTTCACTTGTTAAAAAATAAAAAATAGATATCTACAAGCAGCCATGTGGGCACTTCCGAGCTTCACCAAAACGTATTATTACAACTAGCTGAGAAATCTAGTGTTAAATTATATCCAGAGTTATGTAGACATCCTTTGCGCTTTGAATGTTATGCCCCTCTGTGGGCCCCTGGAAAATAAGACACACACCTAAAGGGGTGTCCATTCATTCAAATCCATTCTTATCAGTCCACAGTGGCTCGTATTGAGCAATTCACTGAGCTGTTAAACAATGCTGCTCCCTATGTGGGTAAAGAATAACACCAGACTAAGACGCAGGTTGTTTGAGAACAATACAAGCAAAAAGAAACAGTTTAAAATACTTCTTGTAGATTAGCAGAGGTGGTGGCATACTGTAGAAAAAAACAACAGACCAGGGGCCTTGTAAAAACACCTTCATTCTTTTTATGTAGGCTAATTCTTAATTTTTTCATCATCAAGAGGAAGAGGTATTTACACAATTCCACGCCTCAGATGCAATGACGTCTATGGAGCGATTTTAAAAAAAACAAAACAAAAGCGTTGAACGAAACGTTTGCAAATCAGCAGTAAAATAAAGAGGGGAGTATCTTCAAAGGGGTTTGGTTCAACGCTGAGTTTTGACAGCAGAAATGGCAGGATGCATCATGACGTGTTTGCTTTCTGCAACGTTAAATCCCTCATGACTTAGGATTGTGAGTAACCTCAAGCTGTCGGTCAGTGGAAGCTATAGCTGTTTGGTCCTAATTTGAATGCAAAATAAGATGAACTTACTGTAACTTATAGAGGTTCTGTTTCTGATTATCAGATATTTTATCAATTTATAATACTGAAAATGAGATTTTATGATGGTCAGGTGGACGTTTGTTTAATGTATTTCTACCTCCTCTGTTATCCAGCCTTATTTAGGCAAAAGTCCAAAGAAAGAAAACACACACTCGTAAAAAAGCAAATCCTTACCATCTGTATCTATCTGCCGTGTGAAGGCTAATGAGACCATGATCCAACCTGAACCCATTCCCCTTCTCTCTGGAATGCCAAAAAGCCAACTGTGCTTTTGGACCTGCTAATCCTGGATGTGGAGCAGGAAGGAGAAACGCTGGAGAAATCTCAGGCAGTGAAGATCCAATGCTGATCATTTACAGCTAATCAAGGCTGTAATGAAACTCCTCTTGTGCTGGGTGGATGTTTTTCATTACAATAACACCAACAACTGGATATGTTGGTAATATCTGCCAACGTTTAAAAATAACAAAAAAAATACTTAGGTAGCCTAATTGTCCAACTGACAATCAGATTATGAGATTATGAGAGAAAAGGGTATTTGTTCAGTTCTGTGGAGCAGACTGTCTTTAAGCTCTTGTTTCTGACAATAACCTTTAAAAAGACAGATAATCTATTTAGGGACGATTACACAATGTGTTGAAGATCATAGATATTATAATTTTTTGGACTAATGTTAAAGCCCAGCTAAAAGCATAATTGTTTCTTCATCTTCCAGTCATGGACAATGCACTAAGCTAATGGGCATTTTGTATGTGGTCTGTACATCTAGTTTTATGATGATTTTCTGTGGGTTTTTGATTTGCGTTTTATTCGTTTTGTGTCGCTTTGTGTTTAAAATAAGTTTGGTAGGATAAAAAGATAACATATTATGATAATGATACAGTAGATCAAACCAAATGTGTCAGTCTCTTTCACAACATTGCTCTTCTTTATTTTCCATAAAGCCGAGACCAAACAGACGGTCACAGCAGCACTGACTCTGGGTGTTTTTACTATTCCTTTAAACCTAAATGACACTTAGAAAGAGAGACGACTATAACTTTTTAAAACGTTCGTATGCCTCAGAGCGGTTCAGCATCAAGGGCCAAAATAAATACCAGCAGTAGTTCAAAGATCTGCATGTTTTAAATAACTTAAACTTCTCACAACAAAAATCGAAAGATTTTATTATTTTAATATCAGTTCATCTTATTTTTTTAAAAATCAGCTTAAGCCACAAAATGTCCTCAGGATCACCCCTTCTTTGGACCAAGCTGTAAAAAGGTGCAGATTTAAACTTAAGAATGTCAGAGTGGTTGGAAAAGCAATCAGATATTTATTAAACTCTTTGCATTTAGTTTAATATTTTCTCTACCCCTCCATGTGTATTTTTTCTTAGCTTTGCTTTCCTGAGATGGGTACTCACTAAATACATTCACTTGAGTAACTTTATGAATAAAATGTACTTCTGTGGTAGTTTGACACCACTATTATTCTTGCTTTTACTTATTTGAGTACAATTTCTTGCTGCTCACCTCTAGTAACTTCATGAAATGATGAGCAAACACGTGATAATCTAAAATGCTCCAGACCCATGCCCTAGATTTCGTGTTTGTAAACACGTTTCATTGTGGTGCGTGTTGTCCCACTTGGAGGTCAAGTGGAAATGCAGTAAAACAGTAACTGTTCTCTGCAAGTTGTTTAATTTTGTACTGTAAGTGCTGGTTTCTAGTCTTTTAGGCTGTAGAAACTGCAAACTTAAAGGTGTCCTTAACTGACAATATTATCTTTAAATGGATGTTTAGATCATCTGCAGAGAGGTAGTTGAGGCTGCAAAGTATTTTTCTGTCCTTTGGTGTGGAAGAGGAGGGAGTGGGCTTTCAGCTGACTTTCTGGTTTAACTATGTTAATTTTCCTTCAGTTCAAATAGCAGCAAAACAGTTGAATAAAGTGCAGTAAGGTGTGTAAAGCTGGACAGACATGTTTTTAATCTAAACTGCTTCCTAAACTGAATTAAATCCAGGGCTGGGCAGTGAATTGCATTTGGAATTAGGGCTGCAACTAACAATTATTTTGCAAAGCGATTCATCTGTCTATTATTTTTTTTTATTAATAATCGGAGAGCTAAAGGGTTTTTATTTTTTACATATTCAAGGAGGTGAAACTAAAACTTCTCCACTTGTGGAATTCTAGATACTGATAGCTAAAAAAGTTTTTTTGAATCTTAAATGCAAAATGCTGATAAACTTTTTACAAATTTTATATAATTACTGGTTAAAGTGGGTCGCTATGTCTGCTAAAGGCCTTATACACCAGTAAAGGGTTAATTGAGTAGTAAAATACGTAGTTGATGATTATTTCAATAACTGATTAATCACGATTAATCCGATTAATTGTTTCAGCTCTATAATACAGCAATTCAGCAATATAATCGCAATTCAATTTTCAAAACACAAAGGTTCTCAATTTTAACCACACTACATTAAACCAGAGTAAGACACACCATTTCTCCCTCCAGCCCTTTAGGTGGGGGTAAAACACTTGAAGTGTGTTTGTCGCCACAAAGAAAGGTAGATATTTTTGCAGCTAGCATGCAGGTTCATGCACGCAAGTAGAAGTAAACACCTTTTTCACAGAAAGAATACAGTAAAATCCTGGGGTGAAAAAAAGACAACAAGTTTGGGGTTAGGGCAAAGGAAAATCTAAATAAAATCGCAGTTTAGATTTTTTGCTACATCGTTCCGGCCTACAGTAATTAAGACAAAAACCTTTGACTGATCACTTCAGTTGTGTGAGCCAAACGTTCGCAAGCCCTGCATTAGAAGAATGAATTCAACTAGAGCTGCAACTAATTATTATTTTGCAAATTGATTTACCTGTCAATTACTTTTTCAATTAATTGATTTATTAGATTGCCAAAGGTTTCCAAAAACAAATTTTTTGCAAAAGAAAACCAGAGGAATTCTGGTCTTTTTTACAATTTTGATATAATTAGAGCTTTAAGTGAGTTGCTCTGTCAGCTAAAGGTACATTTTACAGTCTCTATACTCCAGTTAATGATTAAACGATTACTAAATTAGTTTAAAGATTATATAGGAGATTATTTCAATAATCGATTAATCTAATTTAATGTTTTTAGCCCTACTTTAAACACACAGTTTTATACCATTAAGGCTTTAAAAGTTGAATCCTAACCCTGAGATGACACAGAGCAACGCAACATACCAGCAGGAGTGTGAATGTATTTAACAATTTAAAAGACAACCTAGGTGATGGTTTTATGAGTACATCTCAGACTAGTCTCACAAGATTCTACTAGCTTTTTAACTACTCTGCCTGAAATCAAGGCTCCTGTTTGATAGGTGATTTATAAACAGATAATTTACCCAAAACTTTTAGCTGAAAGTCTCCTCTTTATCAAACAAGGAAATAAATTCAAAAGAAACTAGGAAGGAATGTGCTTTTTTGTTGAGTGCAACCCTCCTTCCGCTCTGTTTCATATCAGTGGCTCACAGACCAATATTACTTCAGGCGTTGATAAAATATTAATCCCCCCGCCTGCCGAGCCTTTCTACAGCCCCTGTCTCACACATTCCCCTGATTTACAAACCATGCGTCCACCACAGCGAGCTGTGTGTGGGACTTCTCTCCTTCGTTTTGCACGACAGTGTCTTTTGCAAGTTTAAGATCGGGTCGCTTCCCACTGATCGTGAAAGCAGCTTTATAACGTATCTCATACTGTGCGTTTGGCTAGAGAAGGAAAGAAAGGGAGACTTGCTGCAATCTTTAGGGAAATGAACACCATCTGTGTTTCGCAACCTTCCAACTTGACGACCATTGTCAAAGAACCCTCCATTGGTGTTTTAAAAACTTCCTTCTGTACCCCCTGAAGGTCTGATTAAACAAAGATTTAAGTGAAGCATGAAGGTGACAACCTATAAAGGAAAATATACTGTATTATTATTCATTTAAAAGCAGCCTGTAACATCTCCCCCTCAAGGCTAGTCTAGTTAAGGATTTGAATTTCTGCCTCTCAAATCCCAGATCTAATATGCCTCATCTAAATACATAAAAGTAATAAAACAAAATAGTTTTTCTCTCTTTTTTTCCACTTGTAACAATAAAGGGGTTAATTTGTTCCAGGCAGCCGTTTAATCTCCTCCCACACACAGCCCTTAACCTTAGCTGGTGATTGTGAAACATGAAAAGAACTTTAGAAAAATACCCTCTTGTGTTATCATACAGGGAGAACAGGACAGCGAAGAAGGAAGGGCGCCAAAACTAACACCAGCAAAAGAAATGATTCACACAGCAGCAGTTTACATCTACACTTTCAACTTTACACTATCCATAGAATTGCAGGCAGAATAGTTACAGAGGAATCTCTGCTGTTATTCTGATTATGGAGATTATAATCACTGATATAGATATTTCCTTAAATGTCAGTGTTTGACGCATTTGTTTTTGAGTAACATTTTAATGTGCAATGATAAAAGAAAAAACAGATTTCTATCAGATTTCCTATGAACAGCACACATAAGGTCAGTGAAAGGCATGTAATACATTACATTTACTGTTAGTATTTAGAAAGTCATCTGATCAATCCAAGCATTAGACTGAGGAATGTGAAGTTCAAACAGAAAATCTGACATATTTTGGCACTTTGACTAATCCCGTTGGAATTAGTTGAATTTGGGCAATATCATGTATAAAAAGGTTACAGGATCAAAGATGATCAATGTTTCCATTTAACAAACTACAATTAAACGACAAGTTAAATGGATTACTGAGAAAGAGGGTGACTGGAGTTTTCTTAGCCTTTATCTTTTAATGAAACATGGAGTATTATGGCGCCAAAATAGGGACAAAATCATTTAAAACAAAAAAATTAAACACTGTAGAAAAGGATTTGAAGCTGAAGAGTACTAAAAAATGTTTGAAAGTACTTTTTGGGTTTTAAATGACTCCTCATCCGCACATTTTATTACAAATGTTTGATTCAATAAAATTTATATTTATGCTAAACATCCGTTGTCAAGAGAAATTATGAAAATCAGGTAGTAAAGCTGTTAGAAAACAGTTGGACCACAAACTTAATAATACCTCAGTTATACCCAGAGAAAGCAGCTGATCTGTTGACTCGCTCCTGTCATGATTTTGGTTATGTTGTGCTTTACTTTGCTCCTTTTCTAGTTTTATTGGTTGAATTCCTATTTTGTTGTAATTTCTAGATTTATGTTAGTTCTCATGTTTTTCTGTTGTCCTCTGTTGCCATCTTGTGTGTGTGTGTGTTCCTTTCCCCTTGGCTCCCTCGTTGTCTCCTCACACCTGCTCCTTGTCAGCTCGTTAGCCCTCCCTTTGTCTCTGTCAGCTATTTATGCTCACTCTTTGTTGGTTCCTCTGTTGTTGCTGGTCCTGTCATCGCTGCAATCGCCTCCCCTCGTCTCTCCCTGGCTCCTTCTACGTGTTTTCCCTTGATGTCTCCATGGTTCTGGTCTGTTACATTTTAGTTGGATTTTTGGACTGCCTTTGTTAACCATTTTTTCATTAAAACTACAAGTATTCACCTCAGCCTCTCTGCCTCTGCATTTGGGTCCTCCAAACCTCAACAATACGTGACAGCTCCTCTTACACACAGTAGTTCACTTAGGGACTGACTGTAAGTTAAATGATTTCTTTATAATGGAACATGAAAAAAGTATTTAATTTCTTCATAATAAAAAAGAAAATAATTCAAATTGGACAGAAAAAGAGTGGGCCTCATCTTTCTTCTCTAAAAAAAGGACTTGACAATTTTGTGTCAGTGGTGTGTGAATATTTTTTGTTTTTATTTATTTGGATATTGGTCTAGATATTTATTTATGATCCCTACAAGCAGCCAGACAGAATCTTTAAGTCAGCAGGTCAAACCGAGAAAAAAACAGCTCAACTATTTATTAAAGAATGTACAAAAAAAACACAGTGAAACTTTTAGCCACTGGGGGCGCTAGCCTTGCAACCTTCAGGCTCAACCCCCTGTAAAACTGCTAGCAACACTGCACTGTTGTAACGTTAAACTAAAACTAAGCTAAGAGATCACAAACCACCAGCTAGCAGCAAATTTTTCCCCATATTGTGACCTATAGCTAAAAGTCGCAAATTAAGTGTTCCTTGGCATGAGGTGCACCTTTGGTAACAATTTGCTAAAAATCCTTTTATACGTTTATAAAAAAAGGCACAGCACCTGTCTGCAGCCTCTGGTGTTTGTTCTGCTCTCACCTTCTTCATTCACTCTGCTTTCTTGTTTGATCAGTGGATTGAGACTTCAAGCGAGGCATGATTCACCTTTCCTGTTTTTGTCTTCAGTATACTACTTTAGGATTATTTTGAGTCCAATGCTGAAGCTGTCATTGCTCACTGCTGCCACTCTCTGGTTTAGAGGGGAACTGCTTGCTCCACCAAATCATTTTAAAGAATCATCTAAAAAAAATCCTAATGTGGATCATCACCAAGATTTAATTAACCGTGGACTGAGATTCACCTTTGGTAAAAATATCATTAAAATATGTGCATAACTTTTAAAGTTTTCTTGTACATAGATAGACAGACAGATAAACAAACAACAACTTGACTAAAAACATGAAATCCTTGGCGGAGGTCACAATGTAACAACAACCCCTCTAGATTCCACCCTACATCAGAGAACCGAATATATGTCTGATCATGTAAGTGTCATAACTGCTTCATCCACTAGCAACATCTTTTAGCGTATTTAGCAGTCACATTTAAGGAGAGCTCAGGTTGCCTTTGGGTCACATAACCCAGTCAGTGATCCTCTAACGTTACATAGGTGGAATGTTGAGAAGGTCGTCCCACATGGGGCATCGATACATGCCAACTGCTGTATACTGACCACAGAAATGATTTGATATATCTCAAATTAAGCTAATACTTTGATCAAAAGTTAGGAAGTGTTTTTTTTTTATTTCAGACAATTCATCACTGAATACAGAGTAATTTCTGACCTGTCTGACAGGCTCGATGAGTTGTAAAACAATAAATATACTTATATTCTAAAGTAATACAAGATTTGTACTATGTTTTAGTGTGCTGTAAGTCAAAGGAATGTACTTTCTAGAGTCACTTTAATTTCTCCAATCTAAACTGCAAGAACATTATCATGTGGCCTTTTGCCACTGGGTTTTAGTAGTAGGGGGGGGGGGGTGAGGTTTAGATCACATAAACATAAGATTTATATGATTTTTTAAAGACCTGTCTAGTTCCCATGGTTCTTGAACGCACCAGCTGGGAATATTTTGTTTAGGCACCTCAGCTGCCAATCATCATTCCACACCGCATATTATCTAATGCTGGGGGGCACTTTGAAATTTAAAAAAGTAGTTTTAAACATTTCTTTTCAGTTTCATTTTTATTTGTAGTTTTAAACCTTTTTATTCGACTCAAAAATATTTCTCAGAGTAGCATAGCACTCTGAGCACTGCCCAGTAGCTGGCTGAAAGAAGTCTTCCGCAGACATATCTGGCTGTTTATTCTCTGCAATACTGAATTATCAAACCAATGCCATGTATTCAATTCAGTTTATTTATATCGCGCCAATTCACAACACATGTCATCTTAAGGCACTTTACAGTTCACCAGATAATACAGCCAAACTGATTCAAAGTTTTCTATCTAAAGAAAACCAGTTGCTTGCGTCGACTCAGTAACTGGGATGCAATCCCTCACACTAAGCATGCTTGTAGCAACAGTGGAGAGAAAAAAATCCCTTTTAACAGGAAGAAACCTCCAGCAGAACCGTATTAGAGTTTTGTTTACTCTTTAATACTAGGCTATCTATTAGATAGCATGTTCTCTAAATGCAGAGATTTTGGAGCACCTCATGCCAGTTTATTCTTAAATAATCCTAAACATCAGGGTTCATTTTCACTTTAATGATTGAACTCTGAGAATCCTGGCTTTTTTTTCAGTTAGGCTTGTGAAAGCATTATATATAGCACTCTGCATAGATTTCCATAATGCAACCTTTAAGGTCATATATAGCACACATGCATTAATCTGGCTTTTAAAGTCTAAAGCATCAGTTCAGATTTTTTGTTTGAGATTATATTTCTAGAAAAAATGTACTAGAGCACATGCATTGAAAAAAAGAATAATAAATACATATATTTATTGTAAATCCAACACAAAGTAAAGTAGATTTTTATTTATGTATTAATATATTAAAAACCAAATCTAAACTAAAGAAGTGGTTTTAAATGTTAACTGTTGAAATGTTCAGGTTAGATGTGTGTCTCTAAACTACATGCATCTTGAACAGAGTGCACCACAGCCCCACTTGTTGATTTTTCTTAGAGGTACTCACCCACTTTGAACTGAGAAGTTTGGCCATTTGGGTCTTTGTGTTCCTCCAACAGCATCGTATGAAGAATACCAAAAGAGTTTTGAATCCCGAATATGGACCCGTTGCACCAGGTTGCAGCAAAAACCACAAGCCAGCCCCAGCCTCCCTCTGGCGGGACAAACCCGGCTCCCTGACCGTGTGTCTCCAGCTTTGCTCCAGCTTCAGCATCAGGCTTGAACTCCCCCTCGATCAGCTGGACGGAACTCTCCTCCTTGGCGATTTTGCTCTCGCTCCCCGCTGGTTGATCATCCTTGCTCCCATCCACCTCCAGCTCCGCCCGGGACATGTCGGTGGACGGCTGCGCCTCTAATCCGTTGATCCCCATGCTGTCTGGACTGGAGGAGAGGTTACTGCTGGATTTTGGAGTTCATGCCTTGCATATAGGTCACTGACATAATAGCGGCGATTTGAATAACAGATTTGATTGGCTATCTGTCAAACGTGTAAGACGGATGGTTCACTGGCACACCAGCCTCCTACACGAAGCCGAAGTCTGAGCGTCAACTTCTGAGAATGAACCCCAGGCTAGGAGCGATGCATTTCCCATTCTAGGCTCCAGGAATTCACTGGCCTAATAATCTCCCTTGTTTTACAGAAGTTTTTTTTTTTTCTGCCTGCAGAGAGTTAACCCAGATATTTATTTACTTGTGCTACTGGTTCCGCTCGCTGCGTCCGCTTCGATTCGGCAGCGCGTCGTCTTGTCACGCAGAGCGCACCCGGTCCGTAACATGTCGCAGGAAACCCGAACATGAGCGATTTTCCCCTGACACATTGAGGCCGCTGCAGATATAGGAAGGCCTGTGGGAGTCCCGCTGGTGGGCCGAGTCGGCTCTCAACTGTCAACACAGGTTCTACCGTCATTGAGCTGCTGCTTCCCTCCGCCTCTTTCCTCCTCTCCCTGGCGGACAGACTGCTGGAGCCAATGGCTTCCAAGCTATTCGCGTCCGATACTTCGGAGCGACGGAAAGAGACGAGTGTTTCCGAAGGGACTGCAACGGTCGTAAGCATGCTTTAGCTATCAGTAAATTTATCAGTAAACCTGATGCGGTTTTATCTCTACAAAGTGAACTGGAATAATAAGGTTTTTTTGTTTTTTACATTATAAACACCATGAACGAGCCTCAATAAGGAGGCTGCAGCAGCCTACTAGTCTCTTGGTCAGAGGCGGAGCTAGATGGGGGGCCAGTGGTGGCCACCATACACATAATATAAGAATAGACCCAGCATCGACCACTTTTATCTATGAGCACTGACGTGATTTGGTGGCACCATCTTGGGGCGGTTGACAGCTCCGCTCAGTGTAATTGTTGAGCAGGAACAGGATCAGTTTGAATCAACTTTAACTCTCTGAATATCGTAAAATTTTCACAGTTTAGTTTTTTTTTCTGAAAACACATAAATAGTTCAGTTTATTTAAATATTCTTCTCTATACAGGTATGTATATATATATATATATATATATATATATATATATATATATATATATATATATATATATATATATAAACAAACTATTTTCTCACACCTCATGGGGTGGTATGTGTCATCCTCAAGCTCGGGTCCTCTACCAGAGGCCTGGGAGTTTGAGGGTTATGCGCAGTATCTTAGCTGTTCGTAGAACTGGACTTTTCTGGACAGAGACCTCTGATGTTTTTCCTGGAATCTGCTGTAGTCACTCTCCCAATTTGGGGGTCACAGCCCCCAGTGCTCCAATTACCACTGGCACCACTGCTGCTCTTACTTTCCACATCTTTTCTAGCTCCTCTATATATTTTTAAATAAATATATATATATATATATATATATATAGACACATCTCCACATGTCTATATATATTTATATATACATATATGTATATAGACACATCTCCACATGTCTATATATATTTATATATACATCTCTCTCTCTCTCAATATATATAGATATACATCAATATATAGATATATACATATATTTTTATATATATTCTGTAAAAAATATTGTTAAATACTGTAAAAATGTCCACCGCCGTATTAATGATCTATTCTTCAGATGAACAGTATTTATGTGTTTTGGCTGTTTTTATTTTTTTATTTTTAGTGTTTTATGTTTGATTTATTTATTTGTATTTACAGCACTTTGGGCAGCTGTGTTTTTTTTTTAAGTGCTTAACAAATAAAATTGGATTGGATTTTTTTTTTTTTTTACTCTGTCACTTATGCTATTATTTTTATGCACTTTATAAGGTCCAAATTTGTGTGACCACATTTGCTGTACTAATTTGTTGCTGGAACGCCACAATTTACCCACTGTGGGACAACAGAAGGAGTTTCTATTCTATATAGTGTATATCTGCTGTTTATTTAGTAATGTCTTCCAAACCTCTGATGCCTTCATGAAGTTATCCCTTGAGGTCTGATGTTAACAGCCTGTTGATTTAGACAGAAATCTGTGGAAGTGCTCAGGCATCCTTCTTCTGTTCTGCTTTAAGCAGCAGGTTAGGGTCGCAGATCGACCTCCCCAGAATGGCACCCCTAATTCCTGCGCCGCAACAGTCAATGTGGAGTCTACTCTTATATTATGTCTATGATGGCCACCCTGACCCAATCATTGGCCACCCCTACTATTTTTTCCCCTAGTACAGATGGTGGCAGCAGTAATACTCTCTAATACTTTACCAACATCAAAGATGATAAATAAAGATTTCATGCTTTTTTCAGACAAAGATTTTGTGTTATATGGGGTAAAGAAAAAATGTGTCTCTGCAAATCATCTGGGAGTCTTCAGTGAAATTATAGATAAATAACAATTTTAATAAAAACTTATCAAATAAACTATTTATGTAAATATTAGTGCTTGTAAATATCAATTCTATGCAGAATGTTTATTGATACAAGTAGATAAGTAACGACGATGGAAAAGATTTACACCCCAGATCTCAAAACTGAAAGAATTTTATCCACTATACCTTTTAATTGGAAAGCACGGATGTTTAAATATATAACTCTTGTTAGAAAAAGGCTGTAGGAAAGTATAGTTTGTCTTTATTTAGAAAACATGGATGTTTTCCTTTTTAATTTTCCTTTTGGAATAGTGTAGATTGACCCTGAGGTTCTGGCGCCTATCCGCTTTCGGCAACCCCTCAGTGTACGATGGTTATTGCCTGGCCCCCTTAAAAAAATGTTCGGGTTACGCCTCTGGTCTTCGTGAATAAGAATCTAATTTAAAAAAACATAATTTTGATTTATTTGAGCCTAGAAAACTAAAAGTCACAAATGTTCACTATTTCCCTCAGTTATTTTTGTGGTGATATTTGTGTTCCACGTCTTACCACAGGGGGTCAGTACTGGTTCTATCAAGGGGTGATTACCATCGTAAGGGGCAGAGCAAGACAGACAGACAGGAAGTTGCATGTAAGATGTCTGAGATACAAAACAATAAATGGCTAACTGCTGGAAAAAAGTTTCTTTATTTGAATGAAGAACAAAACAATTTTAGATTATTATCCAGCCAAGAACCCCACATTTCAGTGTAGGATTAATACTGGAGCTAACACAATGCAATTATGGCCTTAATTTAAATTTCAGCTTATGTATATCCTGTAGTCTAATTGAAAAAAAAAAAAAAAAAAGTTAGAATTTTTTTTTGAAAGCATACATAGCAATAATTAATATATTCTATTAACCTAAAGCAATATGCATTGTATGGCGGTTACATGTCAGGTACGCCGGTCTTTGACCTTGACCACCTTACAGTAGAACTGCAGTCAGTCCCTGGACTGGCATGCTACATAGTTTGGGACAAATTTCCCACTGGGATCAGCTTCATAGTCATTGTAGGACACGTCTTTGATTTGATTTATTTTGCTCAGGCTTCTCGTAAGCCCACACATCGAATGTTGAAAGGGAAATATTATTGCCATTTCTTTTAATATATAAATTTTACACATCCAGTAATAAAATGTCACAGGAGATGGTATGGAGGGATGGTCATTTAAGAAGGGGGTGGATTTTTAAGATTTCTTTTTAAAACGAGGGATGGCGTCCCCCCAATCCCCACTCAACTTGAGTACTGTTTATATCGCTCGAATTTACTACACGTCATCTCAAGGCTCTTTACACAAACAATGCAATCAAATCATACAGATAGATTGGTTAAAAGTTTTATATCTAAGGAAACCCTGCTGATTGCATTGAGTCATTTACTTTAACAGCATTTGCTCCTCTTGCATTTGTTCCTGTTTAACACATTTAAGGTGAAGAGTTATGAATTTACAGCTGTCCAGCAGACACTCTCCAGTATTATAGGCTGAGATGCAATGATTGTTACCACTGTTTCTGGCTGGTCACAAATTTATGTTTTGAATCATAATAATAGAAAATTAGTTGGAAGGAAAATGTGGTTAAAAAAAACAACTGCCACAAGAAACAAGTATAAACCCATCCTTGTATGTATTTTTCCATCCCCTTTGTGTTCGTTTGGGGGGTAAATAAAATGGAGTGGGTATACGTGTATAAATATCTGGGCGTCCTCATTTTTAAACCCCATGTACAGTATTGCTTCTTCTCAATGTCTCAGGATGCTGTACTACATCTCCTCTCTAAGGTTTAACAACAAACTGGTAAACGTCAACACACCATAGTGATTTATACTTACGGGTGAGATGGTCTGGTTTGGCTGCTCGAAGGAATTCCCAGTAGTTAACTTTTATTTATAAGGCATCAATTTGGACTGCTCTTGGCCTATATATGTTCTGCAATTAGTCTGAAAAATCTCGACTCATATAGAATTGACTCACACAACATGCTGTTTCTTTCTGTCCCTTTTCCTCGGACTCAATAAGGCAAAAAAGCCTTTGGTGAGTTATTTCTGTCCTCCTGCAACACGTATCAGCAAACTTAGATATTAACTTTTAATTTCAAACTAAGTTTTTGAGGCTGATTCAGTAACATAACAAGTGCAATAACCCAAGTCAACTACTATGTAGTCTTTCCTTAGCTTTCTTTAGCAGATATTTTTATATCTAAGGGTATTATATATTCCAGGGTATTACAACTTTTTTCTTCTCTTTTTATGCTTTTCTGGTACTATATATACTCTTTTTATATTGTCTGTCATATTTTATTCTTAAATGGCATTTTGCTTTAACTCTTAGTACTCTATATGACTACTGGAACCAGAATTTCCCTGAAGGAGTAATCCAAAGGGATGAATTAATTTGAGTCTAAGTCTTACATGGACCAATTTTACATAATTGGTTTTTGTTTTCTTTTTAATATGTGTTTCTACCTCTCCTGTTGGCTCCTCTAAAGTTAGCTTCTTGCTAGCTAGTTCATTATTAATATGTCTGTTGTGAAGTAATCAACTCAAGTACATAGAAATCTGAGTTAGCAGTTTTTTTCTTGTCACATTCAAAACAAAAATGTACTCATACTCATTGTATTCTGCTGTATTCATGACCCGGTCGCGGGGGCAGCAGTCTCAGGAGAGTCTCCCAGACTTTCCGCTCCCCAAACGCCTTCAGCTCTTCCGGGGTCAGCTCACAGCGCTCCCAGGCCAGCCGAGAGACATTGTCCCTCCAGTGTCCTTAGTCGTACTCCCAGACTCATTCCAGTGGACTTGCCTGAAACATCTCCCAAAGGAGGCACATAAGACATCTGGAAAAGATGTCTGAGCCACCTCAACCAGCTCCTCTCAGTGACCGCCTGTTAGCACCCAACATGCACTGGGAACAGGTCTGATTTAATGTCAATGTGGACCAAACAACTGCTCCACTTGTAAAATGACCAAGGGCCCCTAATTAAGGGCCCCTGACCCAGTACTCTAGGAGTGCCCTACACAGGGCACCTATGCCTACATTTCATAGGTTCACTGGGTGTTGAATATACAAGTGAATGAATCTCTCTTAAAGCAATGGTAAGCCAACGTTTCTACATATTTACTTCATTTATTTCTTTTTACAAAAACAGAGGAACTTCTTGACGAAAACGGTTTTCCTATGTGTTGACTGTGAATACCAGAACTCTATTGTTACTTAATCATTAAATCAATCAGTGATACCTTGTTTCCATGATCAGGGTCATTGTGAAAATAAGCACTCCATATTTCATGTCCAATTTGGGGTTTTGTATGAATGTATGTGCGTTTTTTACACGTTAGTCCTACCTATAGTCTGCTGTCTCATAATGTCAATGTTGCCAGCATTCTGATTGTTGCCTCCCTTCAAAACACTAATAGACAACTGAAGAAGAGTTCTCAAATAGACTGTAGGGCAAGCCACTTCCAGCAGCATGGCACTTTTCAAAAATGGCACATGCCAGTTGAAAATTGTCATATGCCACTTCAACTGGCATATATCATTTTTCAAAAGTGGCATGCAATATATCACTTTTGCCTTTCAAGTATACAGGCTCCAATATCGACATACATATCTACATCAATTTGTTAAGATGCCTGTATCCATGTTGTAGCTTGTTTGTAGCCATCATCAACTTTGTTGTATAATTTGGGGTAATTAGTCAAAGAGATGATCAGAAGTCGATTGGTTTTGGTTTAGAACGGCTTTTTAGGCTTGCTTTAAAGATGTCCTTAATGATAGATGTCATGGCTTTTAAGTTATTTTGTAACGTGTTTTGAGTTTCTTGACTCTTAATTATCTGATGCAAACTGTTACACTTAAATAAAAGGACATTAATTTAGATGTTTAAAAGAATACCCACCCAAGCTAAAAGCCTGCAGTATAAACAAGAGTTTGTTGGAACTGAAAAGTCAGAGTTCATTGTCCAGCTAGATTTACATCATCACAAAGAAGGTTTGTCCAAAGTCAACACGAAAGGACTGAAATCTGTAACTTCCCACACGAATACGCCAAACTGAGTCTGGAGAAATGTTTATATAGTAAGTTAAGAAATTATTAAGAAATTATGCGAAAGGTCTTGTTTATGTTGTAACAAAGAGCAAAAAGAAAAAAGGACCTCATTTAAATCCTTTAACTTGATCTTAGTTAAGCTGCTTGGTGGTAGAAACTTGTGTCCCACTGTCAGCAAGAATGTATTTATTTTTCTAAGCCTGTATATCTAAATTGGGAGCTATCTGGATTGCAGGAATTTTGAAATCAATAAATATATATATATATATATATATATATATATATATATATATATATATATATATATATATATATATATATATATATATATATATATATATATATATATATATATATATATATATATATATATATATATATATAACCTTAAAAACCTAAGTGTAAATAAGTAAATACGAAAACCTCCAAAATTCATCTGACCTTTGCACTCATGGTGAGGGTGAAGCATAATATTGCTGCTGATCAGAATTTATCAGCAATGGGACTTAACAACCAGTGGTCATTGTTTCTTTACTTTATTTGAATTCTTGAATTCTAGATACTTACTTGAACCAAGGAACCTCACTTGGCAAGAAAACCAAACATAGATACACACCCACACACAAAGACTTGAAAATTTAAGAATATATATATATATATATATATATATATATATATACACTATATTGCCAAAAGTATTTGCTCACCCATCCAAATTATTGGAATCAGGTGTTCCAATCACTTCCATGGCCACAGGTGTATAAATTCAAGCACCTAGGCATGCAGACTGTTTTTACAAACATTTGTGAAAGAATGGGTCGCTCTCAGGAGCTCAGTGAATTCCAGCGTGGAACTGTGATAGGATGCCACCTGTGCAACAAATCCAGTCGTGAAATTTCCTCACTCCTAAATATTCCACAGTCAACTGTCAGCTGTATTATAAGAAAATGGAAGTGTTTGGGAACGACAGCAACTCAGCCACGAAGTGGTAGGCCACGTAAACTGACGGAGCGGGGTCAGCGGATGCTGACGCGCATAGTGCGAAGAGGTCGCCAACTTTCTGCAGAGTCAATCACTACAGACCTCCAAACTTCATGTGGCCTTCAGATTAGCTCAAGAACAGTGCGCAGAGAGCTTCATGGAATGGGTTTCCATGGTCGAGCAGCTGCATCCAAGCCATACATCACCAAGTGCAATGCAAAGCGTCGGATGCGGTGGTGTAAAGCACGCCGCCACTGGACTCTAGAGCAGTGGAGACGCGTTCTCTGGAGTGACGAATCGCGCTTCTCCATCTGGCAATCTGATGGACGGGTCTGGGTTTGGCGGTTGCCAGGAGAACGGTACTTGTCTGACTGCATTGTGCCAAGTGTAAAGTTTGGTGGAGGGGGGATTATGGTGTGGGGTTGTTTTTCAGGAGCTGGGCTTGGCCCCTTAGTTCCAGTGAAAGGAACTCTGAATGCTTCAGCATACCAAGACATTTTGGACAATTCCATGCTCCCAACTTTGTGGGAACAGTTTGGAGCTGGCCCCTTCCTCTTCCAACATGACTGTGCACCAGTGCACAAAGCAAGGTCCATAAAGACATGGATGACAGAGTCTGGTGTGGATGAACTTGACTGGCCTGCACAGAGTCCTGACCTCAACCCGATAGAACACCTTTGGGATGAATTAGAGCGGAGACTGAGAGCCAGGCCTTCTCGTCCAACATCAGTGTGCGACCTCACAAATGCGCTTCTGGAAGAATGGTCAAAAATTCCCATAAACACACTCCTAAACCTTGTGGACAGCCTTCCCAGAAGAGTTGAAGCTGTTCTAGCTGCAAAGGGTGGACCGACGTCATATTGAACCCTATGGATTAGGAACGGGATGTCACTTAAGCTCATATGTGAGTCAAGGCAGGTGAGCAAATACTTTTGGCAATATAGTGTATATGGCTGCAAAGCACCTTAATGTGGCAGCAATAGCAAGGATCAACCACTGAGGGGAGCTACCAACAAGTGCAAAATGTCCAGGACTACAGAGCTAAAACCTTCATCACCTTAGATATGTCATCACACGGATGGTTCGTAAATTTTCAAGTCTTTGGGGTTGTACCAGTCCCAGTTTTGCAAATCTAGACTGAGATAATACCTGTTGTGAAATACATTTAATTTATTCATCATCTCATTAACTGAAATGACCAGTTTTAATGAGGAATCTATGGCAAACTAGACTACAGCGTGATACCGTCATGGTTATGCCACAGTTCTAATGTGGTGCTCAGGTTGATATCTAGTATTAGTTTTTAGAACAACTTCTTTCAACTGTTTGCCGTTTACTTTTGTGAGAAAACAACAGTCAAGTCTTTCTTTCAATAATCACCTTTATCTAGCAACTTAAACACCAAATGTGATTAATACTTGTCAACATATTCTCCCTATATTTTTCAAAACCATGCAACCTTTTCATTCCTTTTCAAAATAGATCACTATGAGTTGCTCCATCCAAAAAAACACCCTTGCAGTTTGTGGTTTTAACAAGAAACTATTTGAATGATGCATATTTGCAGTTTACTGGATTGCATATAATCAGAACTCATCATCAACAGCTCAGAGGGCTCTTAGACTTAGACACAGACAGAACTTTATTGATCCCCTGGGAAGACTCCCTCCGGGAATTAAGGTTACCAGCAGCTTACAGGGCAAAAAAGTATTAAGTTAAATTAAAATTAAGCAACAAAAAAGTATTAAGTTAAATTAAAATTAAGCAAAATACAAATACAAATAAATATGGAGTTCACATTTAACAGAAAAAATAAAAAAAATACAAGTGTTGCTACTCCTCCCTTCTTCCCCCTGTCCTGTGTCGCCTCCTCGCCCCCAGTGAGGTGTTGTACAGTCTGATGGCATGGGGGACAAAAGAGTTCTAAATTCTATTGGTCCGGCACTTGGGAAGCAGCAGTCTATCACAGAACAGGCTCCTCTGGCTGCTGATGACGGCGTGCAGAGGGTGGCTGCTGTTGTCCATGATGTCCATCAGTTTATTCAGTGTCCTCTCCTCTGCCACCGCACCAGAGAGTCTAGCTTCATGCTGACCACGGAGCCGGCCCGCCTGATCAGTTTGTCCAGTCTGGACGTGTCCTTCTTGGATGTGCTGCCTCCCCAGCACACCAAGGTGTAGAAGAGGACACTGGCAATCACAGACTGGTAGAACATATATAGTAGTTAACTTCTATCACATATAAACAGTCTGTATAATCGGCTGCAACTACACATGTTCTAGAAGTGAATTAAAAAGCATGGTTTCTATCAGGCAAACTATGAAGATATGCCGTGCAATAAGTAATGTGGCCCCACATCGTGAAATGGAGCTGCTACACCATCACACTGCTGTCTCCAATTACCCCACTGTGGACGGAACAGGCAGCGTGAGCCACAGCAGCTCCCCCGGGTTAAAATTAGCTGCGTGCTTTAGCTTCCTCGGTGTCTGGATATACGACTACCCCAGGATTCCTTTTGAATGAAGTGGTGGGGGGGTCAAAGGTGACGGGGATCTAGCCCATAGCAGTGCTTCCTGTTTAACACGAAATAGTTCAAATCCTCAGAAAGGTGTGTGGGTAGGTGGGGGAGTGAGGCCCACACATTTCTCAGTTTCATCAAGTCAGCTGGGACTTGGTTCAATGACTAAATGTGAAAAACAGTTTAATGATTATAAGAAATAATCTTGGGAGTAGTTGCTACCTTATTTGGCCCTCAGTTTACTAAAAAGGAAATTCTGTAAATAAAGAAATACAAAAAAGATGACATTCTTATTCCGTGCTGGCAGTGATGCAGACAGATGTCTTGACAGATGTCTCATGTCTTGCTCAAACTTGCTTTAGTGGGTTGGAGGAATCTGCAGTGGAAGGCAGGTTATTATCTAAAGTACTATGACTCACTGCATGGCTTCCTTTATTCCTTAGGGACTTAAGCACCATGCTGAAAAAACCTCAACACCCACATACCATGGCAACAGAAAACCCACATTCATAAGTTTTCTCTCTGAGCCCAAAAATGCCTTTGATCAAAGCTTTTTAGCAGTTTACTCCTTGAAAATAAAATACAGAGGCTTATCACAGCTGATATCTGCATGCAGGTACAGTATGTGTGTACACAGTGTTCAGTTTGGTTTCACCTAAATGATGATTTAGGCAATCCCTCCTGGAAGGAGTATGAGTGTTACAAAGCAAATTTAGTTACTAACGCTGCAAGATCCGAATGCTCGTCTGAAACATGTTTCCTTTTATGTTTCTTGCTCTTTACTCTTGATTGCATGTTTGAACTTCCAGTAACCTTAAGTTTACCAACAGAACTGATGGTTTAAACAAGCAGGCTCCTCAGTGTGTCTCTAAATTATTACAGTCAGACTTACAGTTTATCTTTCAGTGTATTGTGTTTTGAAAAGGCTGCTGTTGTTTTTTTTTCTTGTTTTCTTTTGTTGCCTGTGTATGATGAAGGATAACCTGAGAAAATATAAATCAATCTCCAAATGACAATTTAATATAAGCAAAAACCCTAATTGTCGCCTAAAGCTAACAGCTGGTTATGCACCCTTTAGCAGCAAAAATCAGTGTTATGGGCTTCAAATAATTGGCTGTGAGGGTTTTGCTTCCATGTGTAAGAATTTTAATATCTGATACAAAATTGTTTAGCTTTAGGAGCCCATTAGTCATAATACAGCACTTCTATCAAATTATAGTCTGGACTTAGACTAGGACACAACTTGATTTTTTTCCCCTAAGCTATTCGGGGAGGGACTTGTTACTGTATTTCAGATCATTTTCATGCAGCATAGAGCTTCATCTTAAGGTAATGCACTAGTGGCCTTAAGATAAAAAATCTAGTTTATAGATTTTATACAATACATTTTATAGATGCAGCATAGATTTATAGAGACAAATTCACGGTTTTATAATTAGAGGTTGTCCAGGTCATATAGAAGGACAGCAACCCCAGAACACCACAGTAAATCCAGTATGTTTAAGTTTTTCTCAGATAATCATCAATATGCTTTAGAGTAAATGTGAAAAGAGCCTCTTGGGGATTTTTGTTCAGCAGTTGTCTTCAGCTTTGAACCCTCCCACTGATCCATTTTTGCCTACTCTCCATAAATTGGTTTCTTTTAAGATAGACATAATGAGCTGATGTAGTATTTTTTTGCAGGCATACCACTCCTGGGGAGCTATACCAATGTTTCTTACTTTTTTTTTGTTTGTGAAAAATGGTTCTCACTGTGGCTGAATGAAATTACTAAACCTGAACTGTAAAAGACTATTTTTCCAATCTATTCTTAATCTAATCTGTAGATTACAACATATATTGTTTTTCAGTCATTTTGCCAACTTCATTTTGTCAGACAGTTTTTTTATTTTTTTATGATTCTTTTCTTGATGCCTGGTGGTGACCAGGCTTAGCTCTGGCTGGTGTAACTGAACTATGCTGAATTAAAGAAGCTTTATTCTCTAATAAATGAAACATTTACTTGAGAACTGCATTTGGTGTCTAAGGTATTTCAAAAGGCTTAGTTATTAGGAAAAAGTCATATTATGACAGAGTACTGTGAGACAGACTTTCAGATGATACTGAGTTAACAGGGAAATCATGAGATGAATGACTTATCCTTGTGATACGCCTGGTGCAACCTGAGCCAGCCAGCCAAACAGACTGCTGAATCTTATCAGCTTACGACACTAAAAAAGCAGGGGGACTGATGAGAGAGATATGGAGATGATTGTCTTTTGTAGTCAAAACATTAATTTTTTTAGCTTGAACCTGAAAAATAAATGTAGATGGGGGAAGCACTGGGAGGAGTGGCAGATTTTACAGAATTTTCCACTGTGGTTTGTTAAACCACCACCACTGAATGACTAAACAGAGCGACTTTGAACTAAATCCCAATGCCAGAAGGCTAATATACTCTGTGTTTAAAGATTCAAGCATGCTAACATTTTTAATTGGTTTAAAACTAACCACATTTATGTGAGGGTTTGATTCTGTATTCAAGTTTTCAGAAGCATATTGTTTGTATTTAACACGGAGTGATTTAATGCGTTTACTGTTACATAAAGCAGATCTGTTAGCATTTAGTTTATTTGCTGCAGTAAATTGAAATGTTTGTCACACCACAAATTTCAAAAACTATAAAGTTGCGATAGTGTTTGCCAAAAAGGTGCTTTTATTATATTCTTTAAGTAATATAGTTTGCATGAAGCATCAGAGATTTTAAAAGGAAATCAGAAACCTTTTCATGTTTAAAAGATAAAAAAAACAACTTTAACACATGGTGCAGGAGCAAAATAAAAGACCTTTCAAAATAGAATGTATTATTATCATTCATTTGTGATTTAATAATATTATTTTTTTCTGTTTTTACATCATAATAGCTTTAGACAGGAATGCAAAGAACCAAAAACTTAAACGATTTGTGCCTCATATTTGACCTTTTATGTACATATGTTGGCCTGCATGTTCATAGCATCAATCCAAGAGCCAGGCATGTCTTATCTAGCCTGCGGTGAAGTAATAAACTGTATCAAACAATGCTGTGTACCATTGCACAACAAGACCTGAAAAGTACATGCAGTTTCTGTGGTTTTCATGCCACCCTTTCTGAGGTCTAATCCAACCTAGATGCCAAAGTACTTACACTCTTTTTCAAGAACTTATTTTCACAAAGAACTTTTATTCAGAGCTTATCGGCACCAATGACTCTCCTAGGCTTACTGTAATCAAGTGCGTGGTCTTGGTGATGAGAAAATAAGAAAACAGTTTTTAAAATGTGTTAAATGAAAGAGTGCTTTAAATTGTGAATATTTTTTTCACTTTAAACTGGGGGATTAATTCATAAACATGCAATAAAAACAAATGTTGCTAAGCGATTTATGTGTATTTAGGAAATGTGCTTTCAATGCACATTCAATGTAAAAGTTCACATTCGGTCAGATGAAAAAGACAAATATTTTATTATTAGGTTTATTTTTGATTAACTAACACTTAGGCCTATTTTCAAAGGGAAGGAAAACAATATACCTTTTTTCTAATGTTTCACAAATCATCAAATCCATCTATACTTATAATGATAATTAGTATAAATAATATTAAAGCCTTTATCCATCCATCCATCCATCCATCCATCCATCCATCCATCCATCCATCCATCCATCCATCCATCCATCCATCCATCCATCCATCCATCAGAGCTTATTAACTGCTCCAACTTGCAACCCATGCAAAATCACATGCAACCAATATTCTTAGGAAGTCCTCTTAGTAGGCTAAATAGTCCTCATGTATTTAATCTATAATCTAAACATACATAAATTATAACACAGATGAATATCCATCAAGACCTAACTGTCATTTTGCACTGTTGACCACCTACCTCTACAGCTGAGCTGTTGATGAGCAGTGGAGCGTGGTTAGGACGGTTCTTCCTGATGTCAACAATGATCAGGATCAGGTTGTTGTCTCTGCACCAGCCCACCAGCTTCTCCACCTTCTGTCTGTAGTCCTGGTCGTTGTCGTCTCTGATTAGGCCAACCACTGAGTGTCATCTGCAAACTTCCCGAAGTGGTTGGTGGTGAACCTGGGGACACAGTCATGTGTCATCAGAGCGAACAGCAGAGGGCTCAGGACGCAGTCCTGAGGGGAGCCTGAGCTTGGGGTGATGACTTCAGAGGTGTTCTGTCTGACCTGGACTGACGGAGGTCTGTTTGTGAGAAAGTCCAGCAGCCAATTGCAGAGCGGTGTATTGAAGCCCAGCTGTTCCAGTTTCCCTATCTGATGCTGTGGGATGATGGTGACCTGAAGTCCAGGAACAGCATCGCACACAGGTGTTCTTCTCCTCCAGGTGTACTAGGCTCAGGTGAAGAGCAGAGGAAATGGTGTCTTCAGTGGGGCTGTTCCGTCGGTAGGCGAACTGGAACAGGACGAATGTTGGGGGAAGACTGGAGACAATGTGTTCTTTAACCAGCCTTTTGAAGCACCTCATCATGATTGGAGTCAGTGAGACAAGCCGGTAATCAACGATGTCGGCAGACTTGAAGCATGCTGGCACTATGGATTGGTCCAATGAGGTGTTAAAAATGTCTGTGAGGACACAGCCAGCTGAACTGCATGCGCCTTGTGCACCTGTCCAGGTATGTTATTGGGGCTTGGGGCCTTTCTTGGCTTGACTCTCCTCTTCCACACATCAGAAGGTTGAGTGCCTCTTCTCCCTGATGAGGAACAGCTTTCAATGCTCGAGTGTTGTTTAAAGCTTCAAACCTTTCAAAGAAGTTGTTTAGTCTATTATGGAAGTCAGCATCAGCTGCACCCTCCGGGAAGGAGAGTTTGTTGTAGTCTATGATCGCCCCTATGCCTTTCCACATCCTCCAAGTGTTGCTAGTCATTGAACTCATGGAAGAGATCCTGGATCTTCCGGCTGAGGTTCTGCTTCATTTAATGATCTTAAGTTAATGTTTTACTATGTTAACTTAAGAATAATTATATAAAGTCAGTTATCTGATTAATAATGTTTCTTCTGCAATTTGTGTCTGTTTTATACACACATCTGATACCAAATTATTTCATTTTGGCTTAAAAACATGAAAAAAACAAATCACAAAAAAGATTATTAAGCTACTTCTATCTAGTTTTGATCTCTACAAATTCCCAGACTCCTTCTTCATTCCACCAGCCTAAGATTTAAGAAAAACGTTTCTCAACTCCTTTAGTAGAGAGGCTGATAAAATCCCCCAAAGCAAAAAAAAGACCCCTCTTCTCTGGCACTTTTCATCTCTTGGTACCACAGTGCCACATGGGGGAATAAATAAACAAGTGAAAAAAGAAAACTTTGCCAGTTTTACTCCATAAAAGGATTAGAAAGGAGAAAGTCCCCATCATTTCATTCCTTTGTCACAATGGGGTCACACGGGTAGTGGTGGGAGTTTATAATAAACATACACATTCCTCACCCCCTACTCTCAAAAGCCCTCATAAACAAACACTAAAACGACCTTATGTGCTGCTCTGTTCCATTAGAACACCTGTGGAGTATGCTGGAACTTCATCTGTAAAGTAAATGATCAAATACAGATATGTTCATCTCCGCTTTAAACAAACACTCCTCTACAAGCAAAGCATACCTCCCGGTGCCGCTGAGCCAATTAACATGCAGAACAACACTCAGCTTTCTGTCCCCCCCTCTTCTAGAGTGGTTTAAAAAAATGCTTCAAAAAAAGGGAACACTGATGGTTAGCTGAAAGCCCGCTTGGGAAAGAGAAGGCACAGTGAAAAACAGAGGGGAGAGGCTGCCAGAGGAGAAACAGAGGGGGTGTTAAAAAGGAGGAGGAGGAGGAGGAGAGTCTGAGAAAGAGCTTAAAAACTGTGAGAACTGCAGACGCTTCAGAGCGCATGGAAAGAGCAGCCAGACTGGGAACAAAGAAGATCAAGACAAGAGTTTATTCAGCATCAGAAAGGTAGAGCACTTTTAGATCTTTTCATTCATTTTGTGATAAACAACTTATTTTACCCAGCTGCAGAACACTTGCTTGTTTAATTTACAGCAGTCATGTTTCTAAGGTCAGATTGATGAACTTTTCTGGCTGTTCCATTTTCTTTGAATGTAAATTTAGTTTCTTACATTCATCTGGCTTCCTGCCAAGAGTAAATGGAAGGTCTAGTCCAGGTCAGCCCAATAGTAAGATTCATTTATCTTATGGTGTTTACAGGATGCAAACCAGAACATTGGAGATGTCTGAGTTTATAAATATATCTCTGAGCTTCAAAACAAAAAAACAAAACCATGTTTTTCTAAATCTTGTTATGAAAATGTGGTCAAGCAGGAAACAAGGGGCTCATTGCTGAACACTTTCAGCAAAGGAATCATTGGAAAAAAAAAAAAAAAGTTATCCAAGAAGAATCTAGTGATAAATAAGTCTGCTAATTGGAATTGTTTATAAAGTCAATATATATACGTTGTGAATTCTCGCTTTTCTTTGCATAATTAGTCTGTGTTTTAGTGTTAAGGGTGAACAACAGCAATGCAGCCCTTACGACCTCACTACCTAGAGACCGTCTGTCATGCGACTCCCCCTCTACAAGTCTATCTACTCTTAGTTTTCATACAACAAATCATATGCCCCTTAAAAGTCCCTCAGGCTATTTCTTATATGTGACAGGAAGGGCACATGCAAGAGTTGAAATACTAGGATATTAACATTTTCTACTTAATTTGGCTCTGATAAAAAGTAAACGAGGCTCTGGCTGTTGCCTCTCCTCCAGTTATTGGTCTGCATTAACTGTGATGCGTACTCATCCAGCAGCTTCAGATTATTGATTTTCTTCAATTCAACATTTCAACTCTTTCCCAATCCTGGGATAAATAAAAATAACACCTCAACAGCATCACTTTGAGAGATTTCAGTACTGCTAAAACCATTACTGTCATGGTCTTAGCGCCAATGACTGGCTTGATTGTTAATTCCATTCACCTGTCTAGCTCCGCACATCTATGTCACCTGCTCCAGTCTCTATTTAACCTGCCTGCTTCCAGTCGTCAATGCCAGATTATTCGAGCCTTTAGTGAGAGTTCTCTAGCGTACCTGGTCGTTTTCTGATTGCCTGACCCATTCTGCCTTTGGACCTCTGAGCCTGCGTGTTCCTGTTCTGATCTGTTTGCCTGACCTGTCTTTGGAATTCTGCCTGTTGACTGAACCTGGAACAGACCTGGATAACCCTTAAATACCTATTTGGATCTTTGATCTGATCCTTTGCCCTGGACTCCTGTGAACCTTCTCAACACTGGTTTTGGCTTGCGTTCTGGATAGTCCTGCCTTCCTTTGTGTGCTTGGATCTGATCTCCTGCATGTTGTTCCGTCACCAAAGCTTTAGCGTCTGGGACTCTCTGGGCAGCGCATGCTGTGTGGTGTTGGTAGCTGTTCAGTTGGAATCCACCTCTTCTTCTGCGCACGGATTGAACTTTAAGACCAAAGGTTCCGGTCTTAGATGTCCGTGCAGAATCCACAGTTTCTTGATAAACACCTTTTTGAGAAATCTGTCTGCCTTCATTACTGGGTCCTCTGTTTCTAGCCTTGACAATTGCATCATTAAACATGTATTGTAGCTCCCTCCTGTTTTTGTGAGACTGCCTCAAATGATTATTTCAATCACAAGAAATCTGGTTTTGAAATTCTTATCTATTATAAATAAAATTGAAGGGCCAATAGTATTTTTTCATAATTCATATTATACAAAATTTTAGGTTTGCAGCATTTAAAAATGTATCCCCTTACAACAGACGTTCCATATTGAAGAATTAAAGGAGTGTTACGAATAACATTAAATAATCAGTCAATGCAATTGATTCATTTTTTGTTTTGTTTTTTTCTACAGAGATGGCATCCCCTAGCAGGAACCTGGCTTTTCTTCTTCTTTTCATCTTACATCTAATTGACTCCCAAATCTTTGCTCACAGTTCTACATCCTCCCCACCCATTACCCGTAAAAGGATCATAATACTAACTGACCCTGGCTTAGAAATTGATGAAGGTGATTATGATGATGGCTTTCCTCCTGAAGTGGTGACCTCTCAAAGAAGTCCCCGTTTGTCCAGTGTGAACCACTGTCAGTATGACCCCTGCTTGGAGAATCAGGAGCCCTGCGAGAGTCTGAAGGCTAAAACTGGGTGCATGTGCCCTGGGAAGAGTGGTGAGGACATGGTTCCTCATGCTCCACGCATCCAAGCACTGCAGCCGATCACTGAAGGAGAAAACAGAGGACAGATAGTAGTGCAATGGTGTGCTCCCAACTCAGCTGTTTCCACCTATAAAGTGACTATAGAAGGAAGTGAGGTTACAATTTTTAAGGAAAATCATCGACGAGCTTTGGTGAGATCTTTGGAGGTGGGGACGAAGGTTTGTGTGGAAGCAGTGAACAGCGCCGGGACCAGCAGTCCTACAGACTTCTCCTGTAAGAGATACGAACGACCCGAATCTTCCGACCACAAACTGCTGGCTGGGGTCATAGGAGGAGGAGTCGCCTTCATTCTTATTCTCCTTATAGTAGCTATAGTGCTCTGTAGAAGACAAATGTGTCGAAAAGCAAAACGGGAATCTGTCGTTGGATCATGAAACCCCTCCTAGAAATCAGAAAGAGCATCATGATCCAGACAAGAGGAATGTGGAGAGTTCAGCCAAACTCATTAAAAAGAAAAGATCAATAGTTTTTTTTGTGTGTGTCTTATACTAAATACATTCGTTAAACTTCTGTCTCGAGGAGTCTACAGAAAATAATGCAAAAAATTAGCGGTATCTGTTGTTTTGGTGTTAGTGTTACAGGTTTGTTTGCAGGCAAATTAACCTTTGTAGATTAAATTTAAAGCATGTTGTTGTTTTACAGCTTAACTTACATAATAACTGTGTTGTTGTGGAATTCTGTCATAAATAGTTTTAATAAAACATATTTTTTTATGAAAAACTCTGGTAATCATTGATTTGATTTTGTACTGAAAATGTATTTTCTTTGTTTATGTACATGGATGAATCTACATAATTAAAAAAAAAACTAACCTTGGATAACATTCAGCAATATTCTTTGCATAGCCACCATTGCAACTTTTACACATGTTGTCATAAAATAAGAAATATGCATATGTGCTTAAAATGAGCACGGGGTTTTAAGTGGACATTCAAAATAAAATGTATTAATTTCCATAGTTACTATGGTTTAAAGCAGCAATAGTAATATAATTTTTTATGGCGATTATGCATTACAGATTATCAAAACCCCCAAAATGTGTTTTTTAAAGAAATGTTTACATTATATAAAAACAATAATACAGCATTTTAGATAAAGGAATATGTGATGGAGTTAGTAATTCCTGGAGGAGCTGGCTGATCATAAAGTGCTGTTACTGTAGAGCATGTTACTGTAAAGTGGAATAACAGGAAGAAATAGAGGTATAAAATGTTCATGGCCACCTTGGGAAAAAAAAAGTAGCTTTTAGGTCATCATGAAGCAAAACCTTAAAAAGGTTGGGGAAGGATTCAGAGTAGAGACAATGAATGTAGTACTGATAGTAGTGAGGGCTTTAGGAGCACACAGATATTTTTTTTTTATCAGTTTGTCACTACTACTGGGAGTACATTAAATTGTTTTTTAAATGCTAAGACAATAGTTTTTTTTCCTTTTAAAAATATATATATATTTTTTTTTTATCACTAATTTGTCCTGAACTCTATGGGAATATACATGGACATCATTTGTACCTTAAAACTATGGCAAAATTAACATCACACACAAAAAGCTCAGTTTTATTTTGAAAGTCTACTGGAGTGGGGTTTGAGCATACTTATTGGCTTGCTGCCTCAATCCCTTTGCTAAGTCCCACCCACTTTTCTTTCAGAGCCAATTAGTTGTTAGCAAATAATATGAGGAAGAAGGTGTCCTCTTATAGGAGGGGATTACAGCTCATCTTCACATCTTTAATCATTGAACAGGATGGCAAACACAAGTAAGTCCATTTCCCTTTTGTAGCAGGTATAATGTCATTACCTTCAGACATCCGTCTGCTTTTAAATCCCGAACTGAAACAACATTTAGACTGTAATGTGTTTTTTTTTCAAGATCATCACAATATTTCCTCATAATATCTCATAATTACTGAAGATTGTTTAGAATATCTTACCAAAAATAGGGATATTTTTTAGAAATTCAGAGTTTTACTACTTGTGAATATTGATATATTTCAAAACTGTATACTTTCTTAATTAGTTTCATTTTATTCAATATTTCCTTTAAGTGATTTCAATTTAATTTAATTCAGTTAAACTCAATTCAACCTCAACCCAACATAATGAATAAAGTTTTCATTCCTCCTGTATGTAAACTATGGACAGTCACTGCATTCATTTTCTAGCAGTTCCTGTAGTGTCAGTAGAAAGGGGAAAGTCTTCTTTAAAAGAAGAATCAGATCCAGAGTGTGAACAGCACTATGCTACATATGACTTGGGTTTTGAGCAGACTTAAGCACAAACCCACTTATCCGGAGGTACTTGTTCAACAAAAGAAAAAAATGTAATGGCATTGTTGCCTTGTAATTTGATCTAGTAGAGAACAGATCAGCTCTGAGTCAGTTTCCAGGTCTAGAGGAAGAAAGGCAACACATACGGTAACTTACTAGTTCTAAGAGAGAGACATGGTTAACTATTGACAGGGATGTTACTGTGATCCTTTGTAGAGTGACTCAGCAATCTAGTCTACTCCCAGAAGAGACTGGACTCTACTGGGAGTAGTCGGTTGCGGGTAGCAATACAAAACAAATCATGAAATTTGCAACCTGTTGCCCCGCCTGCCAGGACGCCATGACTTTACTCCTAACTCCCAGAAAGAGGTAGTCTTATAAGCAGGGTTTAGGTATTTTTTTATTTTTTTGGATAGTTACTCAGATATCTGTCATCTTCACCTTTACCCTTCACTGATTCCAGTAATTTGCTTTGTGTAAAACATCAGAGGTTCATGCGTATCTCACAGTAGATTTTTTCATAATGGCAGATATTTTTCTCTATTCACCTGAAGTGGGCGGAGTGAACTTCAACATGACCTCACACTGGGAAACTATCTGGTCACGGCGAGGAATGTGGTTTAAAGTGGCAGTTTGTACATACAGCCGTCAATTAACTAAATGAGAAATAACTGTTGTAAGACTTCGTACAAACAATATGTGCCTCTGGGGGGAAAAAACATCTGGTGAAAGACTAATCTGTCATTTTGACTTATGATTTTAAAAAGAGGTTGATACAAATTTCTGAAACCCTTGTGATGCTTTATCTTGTTGATTTCCCCCCTCTATCTCTTTTCCAGTCACATATGAGGAACTGAAAGCTCTTATTGCAAAGAGCAAGGATCTGGTTCTGATTGATGTCCGCTCTGAAGATGAAGTGAAAAGAGGGAAGATCGCTGGTTCAATTCACATTCCCAGTAAGGCTTTATTTAATATATTGTGTTAGAGTGGTTTTAAATAAGATATTGGTGCCCATTGAAACCAGGTGTGCTGTTTTACATAAAGAGTGTGACGTGGTGAGTGAGGATAGCAATTCCTGTTTTTCAAGCTCTCTGTAATTTACATTAAATCGTCATAGTGCAGTACTGTATGTGATTGACAGGCTGATTTTGTCTCCTCCCTACAGTTCAAACAGTAGATGCTGCTCTTGCCATGACACCGGATGAATTCAAGGCCAAGTATGGAGTAACAAAGCCAGCCCTGGGTGATTCTGAGCTGGTGTTTTACTGCCAGATAGGAGCCCGAGGGGCGAGGGCAACAAGCATGGCACGGGGAAAAGGATATACCAAGTAAGTTAGTCATTTTTGTTGTGTTTTTTATTTTTTTTGACTCTTTTTATCTGCTGATGATATCTGTAGCTCCTTTTTATTTATTTTTTTTTCTGATTTTATTTGTATCAGAATAAACAGCTGCTAAAAGTCAATCAAAAGTCCATTAAATTAAGGAGTCATTTTTGCCATTTTCATCATTTGACAAACGTACAAAACATGCACATTTGATAGACTCTTTTTTAAATTATACATTTTAAGCTTATATTGTTACACATTTTCCTGACTACTCTACGGACTAGTTATTACATTGTTTTCTAAAATTGAGGCTTAATAAGATTTGTTATGATTTTTTTTAGCTTTTTGAAAATGTGTTAATACACCAGGTTTGTGAGTAAGCACAAGGATTTTACCTTCCAATTGACAAATATAGTTATAGGTCTTAGTCCTGGCTATAATAAAATAGGGATGAGTTAAAAGGTTTTTGTTGAAATGTTGAAAATTGTGAGCAACCATTTTAATGGATTAATCTAGATTCCCTCTGCGTTTGTGGCATTTAATCCAATTAAAAAATATATTAAAATGGGTTTTCTTGGTTTTAATTCTTTTTTTGCAATACCAGTGCAATTTTGATTTCTTTATTTCAGCTAAAATGAATCTTGATAGCAGTTCAAGCTCCGTACTGCTTTAGAATACCTATTGAAAGACTTTCAGCTTAAGAACTGTGATAATATTTCTTCAGTCTGTTTTTTGTCTAATTCTGTGTTTTCTTTCTTGCTTTTATTCAGTGCACGTAATTATGCTGGAGCCTACAGCGAATGGTCAAGAAGACAAAGGAACTAATTTATTTGCAAGATGAAGCCTCACATATTTATATATAGATATATAATATATATATGCAAAGAATTTGTTGGTTTTTATACAATAAAGCATTGTAATTGTTACGGTAATTTGAATTCATGGCACACAATAAGTTAAGATAAAGAAAAATAAAATATGTTGTTTAGTACTAAAAGTGTCTATTGGAGATTATTAGAGTGGTTCATCTATGAACTACATTGAGACTCACCCATCTCAGTGTCTTCTCACAGTCTAAATCCATATTCCTAATTTCTCACCTTAAAAAAATACAGGCATTAAAAGTCAACTTATTTATATATAAAAATACCATGGTGATCAAAATCCAGTCCACGTTTTTAATGCAACCTTAGTGCTAACACAGGAGGACATGCAGGGTTCATATACTGTTCACTGTGCCAGATATTGAAACAAGACAGTTGTTATGACAAATGTCATTGTAATTTTTATCTTATCTCATCTAGACTAGTATAATTCTCTTTGTAAATTATTGAAGATTTTAAGCAATCTAGTACTTGAGTAAATATAAATAAAAAATACAGCAGCTAGTTTAAAGTATTGCTGTGGAGACACATTATAGGATCACATCCAATGGTTTGTTTTCTCTTTACCTGGTGCTTCTTTTAGCCCCACTTTTAGCCCATGTTAAGTTAAATAATTATTGCTCAGTCTAGTTTAATAATCTCCCGTTGGCATTTAGGAGTAATTAAACCAACACAAATATTTTAATTCTTAAAGCTTGCAGGTTCGCTTCTCAAACACCATAGGAGGCCCACAAAAACAAAAAGAACCATTGCATTCGGAGAGGATGTGCAGAACAGCTCAGTTATCCTGGATTCATAGAGGAGAAACCACAGGGATGTTTTTCTTTTATTATTACTTATCTTATTAATTTATCTTTATTTTGGTATATTGAGTATGTTTAAAAATTTAATATCCATCACACCTTCCAAACTGAAACATCCAGAGAAGTGCTGTCTCCTGTCACGGTGAGTTTTTATCACATTTAGAGCCTTCTAGAAGGTGTGAATTGTTTAGCTGTTTTGTCAATTGTAAGAAAAACTAAAAACATAATGAATTAAGCTTTTAAATCCTTCGCCTATTACCAAATATTCATGTACAGTGTAGTTTGCAAAGGTTTCGATTGCACTGGTTCCAGCGTCAGTGCCAGTAATCCAGTAATAGCTTATTAGTTCCACATTGTTTAATTTACTTGAACTGCAGAGAATAATTAATGAACAAAGTTGTGAAATTCTTAGTTTGAAGTATATTTAAGATGCAAGTTTTTTTAGTAGGGCCCATTCTGCTTTACTTCAATTCTCTAAAAAAAAATCACCGGAATGTAGAAAATAATGTATATTGTGAGAAAAATGTTCCACATAACTACAGATCACTTATTGTTATTCAGTAACATTTACTGTGTTATAAAAATTCCACATTTTGCCGCTTTGTTTCAGTGAAATCCTCTGAAAACCTCAAACCTATAGCTGCACCTGTCCTCATCTAACCCTGACAGGGTTTCCTGTCCAAACTATTTCAAAATCTCACACCAAGGTATGGTGAAAAGTTGGTAGTCCACTAGATTGGGCGGATTTTACACACTCAAGCTTAAATCTATATTAAATATAACAACAAAAAGAAAAACGAAAGAAAGAAAAATGTCTTTAAAAAAAAAAAAAAATGTGCATTTATTTTATTGGTATTTTAAGTGGCCAGGGGTCAGGTGAGCAAACTAGAACAAAAAAAAAAACAATTAAAAAATAGGCTCTAGCTATTTGCTATAAATATTTAATGAGAGCGAAAGGAGAAAACTAAACCTCATTTAATTAGCCATTTTATGCACCTGCTCCTTAAATCCAACTTCAACATTAAAGATGTTGAAAGAAATGCGGCAGGTAGTCTAATATTTGAATTTGTTTTATTCCAACCTAAATCTAGACTATTACGATTTATTCCTTTTAAAAACATATAATTAGCTAATTATTGAAGCTAATCCTTTTACTAGCATGATGTTAGCTTGCTAATGTGTTTAGGTGCTGCGGCTAATCAAGCTAATAGGAAAGCAGAGGGAAAAGGCTGGTTTGAAGACTGTTGGAGGACTTTTAGTGCTTTTATGGACCCATAAAGCCTCTTCCTCTTTGTTAAACTGCACTGGTAAGATATTTTTATGGCTATGGCTATAATTTCAGATAATCTGATCTGCTGAGCTGAGATGCTAACTTTATGTTGAAATGTTGCTGGTTAGAGCCCCACTTTCATCAGTACAATGGAAAAATATATGTGGAGTTGTTGTTTTTTTTTTTTAAAGCAAATCTTCATATATATGAACTATTTCGGCCTTTTGGGTTGTTTTGAGAGGAAATTCTACTTCCGTATATAAACGGTTGTGACGTTAGGAAGTCTGCTTAGCTTTACAGCAGTAAAGTTTACAATTTTAGACCTGTTTGTAAAAAAAAATCTTTATGATTTTAAATACTTTTCCTTAAGTTGTAAATTAAAAGTATTTATTTGAATTTCAACACCCTCTAAAATGGACAGGTTGATCCAAACTCCCCCATTACCATAATAAAGAGCTATATTTAAGATGCAGGTCCAGCAGATTCCACAACAGTTTCTTCCCCAATGCCATTAGACTGCTGAATGTTTGAACTAGTTTTCAAGGCTGCACTTTTAAAAAGATGAAATTGTCCAGAGAGTTGCTCCAAACAAAGTTTCTTTTTGTTTTACACTTTTGTAAACAAAATGAAAAATAAATCTGTCTAAGTCTCTCTCTTTTAGAGTTTTTTTTAAACGTTAGCAATCATTAAACAACCGATAACATGAAAAGCTAAAGTATCTAATGATTAATAATATGAAATCTTCTGTGATAAGTATTACAAAAATAAAGTAATATGAAAAATTTTAAGGTTTTAACACATTCTTTTAACCTACAAGTTTAAAAATCCTTCTTTTCTTTTTTTAAAGTAACAAAGAGTATATTTTACAATTATCTATTTCACGGCCTACCAAAGGTTTCATCAAGCCAATGGACATTTTTAACTAACTGGGTCCTCAAAATCTGTTAATTTATTTCTATTAAAAAATTTTAAGCTTTAAATTATTTTATTTCCAGATTACATGCTTTCTGGTAGATAAACAGTTCCTATATAGATCAAACAAACCTGGATCATAGTTGTTTGCCTTGGCCTGTGTGGGATTTCTAAATTTGGGCACATAAACAAACCATTAAATTTCCTTTATTTGACATAATAAAGAAACGAAAGCTATCATTGTTGCTTTAGGGAATCTGTATTAAGTGTTAGACGACTCAGTATTGATTTAGATGCTTATGTAAACCCGATTTTAAATTGAGAAAAAGGATTATGCAGATAATGAAATGAATCTCATTGTGATGATTCATGATTACATAAACATAATATCATCCAACTAATCCTAACATTGATTAATAGATTAATTTATTTATTTACATAATCTAGTCAGCTGTAAAGAAAATCTTTATTTTGATCTGAATTGGTATAGATTTTTTTTTACAAACACAAAATGTGGGGGCCTTGTGTTCAGCCTTTTAGTTTCAACTTTTTAGTTTCTACATTTCAGCAATTTTCCATGTTATTAACAGAAATACACAGACTGCTTAACATATCACACAAACACTCATTTTGTACTCCAGTCGCCGCTGCTGGTCCCTGGTGTGTCGGAGTTAAACTGCAAACCCTTCACTCTGGTATGTATCTGCAATAACAAACTCAGTGAGCCACCGAGAGGACGTTTCCATCTGTTTTTGTTTTTGTTTCTGTGACTTTGGCACGCATAGATTTAAAAAAGATCCTGTTACCCAGTGTGTGGCCCTGTCCTGAACCTGATCCTGAGGAGCTGAGTGATTTCACTGATCTCTATGGATCCCTCCAATTCCTGTTGACTTTTCAGGTCGTATTCTACTTAGTGTAATATACACCAAGTTTCTTTAAAATATTAACCTCTTGTAAGTCTAAAAATATGTAGACATGTATTTATTATTTTCTTTGTTTAACTTAACAGCAAGCTTATCTTGATAAAGTGATGTAATGAGAGTGCAAATCCTTCTTGCAGATAAAAGATCCAGGACCTTTTACGCCCAAATGGTCAGCTCCTATTAAGGCGTTTCTCCGTTCTTTCAGTTTGACCAATGCTGGGGTATGAAATAGCTCCCTTTCTTTTCGATTATTTACTGAGAAAGGTGATAAAGATCTACTTCTTTTTAACAGATAGGAATCCTCCTAAAATTGAACCACCATGAAGCTAAATCACAACACCACTTTAGGTAATGAGTGCCGTAGTTTTCTCTTTTTGAGTTTAAGTAGTAATGCTCCAAGTCACTACATATATCTCAGTGGTCTTTAAAAAATCCATATCATGTCTAGAAATATTTAATCATATTTTTGTAGTATCAGGTCCTGAGAATCAGTTTTAATTACATACATTCTAACTGGATCATAAATGTGTTTTTAATTCATTTAGAAATATTTTTGGTAGCTTTTTTATCGTGAGAAGACTGATTGTATCTAAAATCTGATTCTGAGCAAAAAAGATTTTAAAATGCTTAAAAATTAATAATTCTTCTTACTTGTTTTTTTTTTCCTGCAGAGTTTGGCTCAAAAGTAAAGTTACCCTTGCAGTCCAACCACCTCTGATGTTGGACATTGTTTGCTCTGCACCGTCAGTAATACTAGTTTAATATGTTTTGTTAATTATTCTGATAAATGTGATGTTTTTCTTTTAATGCCTTTACAAGTTTATAAATACTGCTGCTTATGCAGGTACGGTGAGGTCCCAGCTGTGTAATAACAGAGATTTTCTATCCTTTATAGAACTCCACGCGGTAATCAGAAAGGCTCATGGTGTCAGGGAGGACATCCTGTCGTGGGAGAAAGGTTCCCTCTCAGCATCCCACCCAGAGCCATGGATCAAGGCCTGTTCGGAGAGCTCAGCGTCCAGCTGGTTACGCTGCTCAGCCCCTGTCTGCTGCAGTACCCCAACTTGCCTACAGAACTATCTCGCATGCAAATATCCTTTTGGCTGATCAAATCATATTCTGTTCTAATTTCTTCATAAAAGCAAATAGAGAGTATCTAAAGTAGCAGATTTGTCACAAATTCAGACTTCTAATATGAGCTTGAGGCAGCTGCTTTAATCACATGATGACATCCGGTGTGTTTGTGCCTTTAGTGGGAAAATGGGGACAAGAGAGGACACCTTGTAACCTAAAGGTCATGGCACTCTGCCAAAATAGAAAGGACGGCTCCCTTTGGATTTAGTCCTGTGACTATTCTGGTGTATAATCATGAGTCAGGGAAAATGTTCAGTTTAGCTTTATTAGAGCTAGATGTTAAAACCCGCTGTTCTTAAATATCCAGCTGTTGAAGTTGTCTCATTTTAGATAGTCCCTATCCCCCTTTATAATACATGTAATAAAAAATACAGAAAAAAGCTTGATGCTGCCTTTTGTTAAAAAAAAAAAATCAAGATGTTGTCTGTACTGTCTAATTGTAAAGATTTATTAAAAGTGCCTCCTCCTGGCTGCCAACATTTGTCTTTAAACCAAAATTGGACCATTAGTATGGGCTATAATATGTGGATTGGTTAATTTTTTCTTTACCTGATTAAAAACAGGGACTGTTTGACTCTAAATAGCCAAAAAAAAAAAGGTTTCTATCTTTTGAAGGAGCAACTATGAACCTCATAAAAAGAAGTTTGTCACTAACTCCTGAAGAATGGGAGAGAACGTGCTGTATCTGAGAGGGAAAGCAGGGGCATGTTAAAATACTTTGGCTTGCAGCTATTACCAGTGGTTTCCTTCATCTGCAGTTTGACCACAAACAGTTGGTGCAGAGCTTTGCTGTTGTGGCAGGATGTGAGGCGGCCAGACTGAAAAAGGATGATCAGTCAGTCAGTTGATTGTTGGACCTTTGTCTAAGCATTTAGGGACCTTACTACGAAAAACGAATATGCAGTATGGTCTACTATATTATTATTTTAGACTTCCTTCTAAAGTAAAGACATTGTTAAAAAAACTACACATTCCCTCAAAAAGGGTTTTACAGATGAAGTCATACTGTAAGCTGATCTGGTTTCTGCCACACGAAGATGACAAAACCAGATTGTGTAGGAGCCAATTATTTTTTCTTAATGATGAAAAATGTTTTTTGTTTTTGTGCATAATCTAGCTAAGTTTATTTGAGATTATGTTTTTTAGTGGTTATTTAGTCATGTTCCTTTATTTTTTTGGTTAGTTATAATTAATTTAGGTTAATTATTTTTTATGAATAGGCAGTCAATGGTAGGACCAGCATGCATCTGGGTGGGCGTATAGTTTTTTTTTTACCAGCGCAAGAGAAACATGGAGGAAATGTTTGTCTTTTTGTTTGCTTGCCTGAGGAAAAAATAAACTGACAAAATTAAAGGAGTTTACCTGGAACATTTTTTTTATTTTGCCTGCGTAAAATAAGTCCACGGTGCATCTGTGGCCTTTGTGGATTTTCACTTTTTTGAGTCATCAAAGCTGGGCCACAACAAATTGCGTTGTAAATGCTGTAATTTTTGGTTTTGATAAGAACTTCCAGCATAGTTATTATACTCTCACATCCCTTTTGCAGAAGAAGTCAGTCTACCACTTGTTCTGATTTTTGGTGTTTAGGTTATTATTGTCAGCTAAAAGTTATTAAATCACGAAAAATACAAGTAAAAAAAAAATGTATTTTTATTTTTTGAGATAAAAACAAAAATAAGGCCTTAGCTAAAAAACATAAATTTTAATAAGAGTTCACAAACACAAATAAAACTAACTAAATGTGCTTAGTTTGTGCTTGTGTCTTTATCATAAAAACATTAATGAGGTCTAGTTTCTGGTTTCTCTTTTTAATTTTTTTAAATTATACTGAATTACAGCAGATGACAGGTATGGCAGTCAGGTTATTTGTCTGTGCTTTTTTGTCTTGCCCATGGTTTGTAAAATTGTAACTGAAACTAAAAATAAAAAAGGAATGTAAAATAAAAATGTTAACAAATACTAAAAACAAATGAAGACAAAAGTATAATTGAAAATTAAAAGACAAATCTAAGTAAAAATAAAAACCAATGAAAATTTATAAGCAAATTTTCAACCTTGATGTTAGATGATGACATTAGAAATAAAAAAAACAAAATAATTTAATCAGAGAGATGTGAGAAATTTGCTTTAGGACCTAATAATAGGAGAACATCTCTACTTCCTGTCTATTAATTACACTACTTGCAAATAATAAACATAATCAAGCAGTGTTTGTGTCTTTGTGCAAACCTAGATAATGAATAGCTAATCTAGTGTGTGGGAGAGGACAAAATGTTATATTTGTCTCAGTAACCTTTATTTTTATTGAAAACTTAGTTTCTGGTCAGCATTTGCTTTTTTAGCTTTAAATCTGCTTGGTTGTTTTGTCTCAATGTCAGGTTTGCCTTTGAAAGCATTTTCTAACAGACTGTTGTATTTTTTGTCGCACTTCAACAATTAGCCAACATTTAGTCTAGTTAGTCCTTTTGATGTGCAAACTTTCATAAATTCATTATGCTACAACAATCAATCTGAGCTGCATGGTGCAGCCCTACTTTCCTTTGTTTATTAAGGTGATTGTCAACTTTTCTTAATAAATTGTCCTTGACTTGGCGTGTTTTCAGGTGTTGGTTTACAGTCCCAGTAACATCCCTGTGTCTGCCCCATTAAGCTTCTTCCAAACCCTTCCTGCTGGTTTGGACTGCCAGCAGCTGGGGCTGGACAGGATCATCTGCTCCTCCTTCAAAGGTAAACAACAAGCATGGCTGGGAAAACAGCGTGTTCTTCAGATGCAGTGAATGTTTACCTGGAGGGGCCAGTTTTCCAATAAAAGTCTGGAAGTTCAGGGTTGGGAGGTTTGGCGTCCAGAACATTTAATCCCCTCTTGTAAAAACTTACTTAAACAATTAAAACACAGATTTGTTTTGTTCTAGGCTGCAGGGAATTGCATATAAAAAAAAACATGTTTAGCTATGAGACAATGATGCACAGGAAGCTATAATTATTGCCAGGAGCAGATAATTAAAATCAGATGAGGAAAAACACGAGCTAAAGAGCTAACCAGGCTTTCTGTTTTGTGCTTTTCTGTTTCAAATCTACTCCACTCTCATTTAGACTCTATTTATGTGCATTATTGTTACCTTTATAAAAATGTTCGTGCAGAAATTCAGGAGCCAAAGGGCGAGAACTGCACTATAACTGTATGGTCATTTCCCTAGCGACTATTTAAAACTCTAGTTTTCGCAGGGAGTGAGATTCATTTGCCTACATGATGTTGATGTAACCAGAGTAGGAGCTTTATGGTATCCCATAAAAGGATGGTCATGTTTACAATCATCCATGGGTTGGTTCCTCATTGTGTTGTATCCAGTAGTTGTCAGTTTGTGGTCATATAAAATTGAAATGTGACTCAGAGCAGTCATTGCATTCTTCATCTGGTTAGTCATTTGGATGAGCAGCCAAGCACATAAGTCCTGTAAAGCTTAAGGTCATATTTGGGATAAAAACGTTGACAATTTTCATAATAATTTAATAAATAAAAACAGATTTATGAATTTTTCCTTATGCCAATTCTGACTACAGGAGAATCTGTTCTCTGATATATTAGGCTGAAAAGCTCTGCTTTATTTTTCTGATACGTTTTATTTTTTATATATTATTTTGAAATGTACTCTTATCCAAGTAAATTTAAAAATTACATATATTTCATATATTAATGTATATTTATTTTGATAATCACCTAATAAAGCCCAGAATTGAGTGTTTCAGAAATGTTACTCAAATGGCTGCAGTCAATGTGTAAAATGCTGATGCAACAGTCGTCCAGCTGACTGTAAATGACGCCAACCACCATGAGGCTAAACCACAAAATGACAAAGCTTGTAACATTATTTTTAGCCAAATATACATATAAGCCAGATAGCTCCAGAATAAGCAGTTTAGGATGCTGTATACAAAAACATTAGTGGAAAATTAGATGGAAGAAAAAGGTGTAGTAGAAAAAATTGCAACAAGTCATTTTTTTCTTAAAATAAATGCATCTGTTCTTGGATTGAGGAGCTAAAAGAGACATCTTGCCAATGGAACAAGACATTTACACTTTAAATAAGAAAACACAATTGCATTAACTTATTTCAAGTGCATCTTATCTAATTATCTTATTTTAAGAGTAAAAATACTCATTCCATTGGCAAACTGTCTCATTTATCTGTTCAAATTAAGGGTAAATACATTTAATTTAAGACATTTTTACTTATTTCTAGACACATCAGAAATTGTGAAGCAAAGTACAGTTTTGGGTAAATTCAGATTTTGACAGCAGCTGAAGTTTGTGCTTCAAGGACAGCCACACACAGCCTTTTTCTTTGACATAGCTATGTTAAAAGAAAAATGATTAGAGGTTTTGAGTCATCAATTCACATAAATACATTTAGTTTCATTTGAAAGTCGAAGAATGTGGAAGAAGACAGGAAAACAGCAGAAACCAGGGTGCTGTAGGTTTTTATTAGCTATAATCATATACACTATAAAGCACTATAAAGCATTATACATAAAGCTATATATTGCCTTTTTTATTTCAGTACTCTATTGCTGGATTGACTTTGAAATGACATTCAAGTTTAAGATAGACCTGTTTGTGTTTCTATATGTTCTAAAAATATCTTTTTAATTTTATACCATAATTACAGGTGCTGGTCATAAAATTAGAATATCATGAAAAAGTAGATTGATTTCAGTAATTCCATTTAAAAATTGAAACTTGTATATTATATTCATACATTACATACAAACTCATATATTTCAGATGTTTATTTTGTTTAATTTTGATGATTACAAATGAAAATCTCAAATTCATCATATCAGAAAATTAGAATATTACTGAAGACCAATAAAAACAAAGGATTTATAGAAATGTTGGCCAACTGAAAAGTATGAACATGAAAAGTATGAGCATGTACAGCACTCAGTATTTAGTTGGGCCTCCTTTGGCCTGTATTACTGCAGCAATGCGGCGTGGCATGGAGTCGATCAGTCTGTGGCACTGCTCAGGTGTTATGATAGCCCAGGTTGCTCTAATAGTGGCTTTTAGCTCTTCTGAATTGTTGGGTCTGGTGTATTGCATCTTCTTCACAATACCCCATAGATTTTCTATGGGGTTAAGGTCAGGAGAGTTTGCTGGCCAATTAAGAACAGGGATACCATGGTCCTTCAACCAGGTACTGGTAGCTTTGGCACTGTGTGCAGGTGCCAAGTCCTGTTGGAAAATGAAATCTGCATCTCCAAAAAGTTGGTCAGCTGCAGGAAGCATGAAGTGCTCTAAAACTTCCTGGTATGTGGCTGCGTTGACCCTGGACCTCAGAAAACACAATGGACCAACACCAGCAGATGACATGGCACCCCAAACCATCACTGACTGTGGAAACTTTACACTGGACTTCAAGCAACGTGGATGAAGTGCCTCTCTTCTTTTCCTCCAGACTCTGGGACCTTGATTTCCAAAGGAAATGCAAAATTTACTTTCATCAGAGAACATGACTTTGGACCACTCACCAGCAGTCCAGTCCTGTTTCTCTTTAGCCCAGGCAAGACGCTTCTGACGCTGTCTGTGGTTCAAGAGTGGCTTGACACAAGGAATGCGACAGCAGAAACCCATGTCTTTCATACGTCTGTGTGTGGTGGTTCTTGAAGCACTCACTCCAGCTGCAGTCCACTCTTTGTGAATCTCCCCCACATTTTTGAATGGGTTTTGTTTCACAATCCTCTCCAGGGTGCGGTTATCTCTCTTGCTTGTACACTTTTTTCGACCACATCTTTTCCTTCCCTTCGCCTCTCTATTAATGTGCTTGGACACTGAGCTCTGTGAACAGCCAGCCTCTTTAGCGATGACCTTTTGTGTCTTGCCCTCCTTGTGCAAGGTGTCGATGGTCGTCTTTTGGACAACTGTCAAGTCAGCAGTCTTCCCCATGATTGTGTAGCCTATAGAACTAGACTGAAAGACCATTTAAAGGCTTTTGCAGGTGGTTTGAGTTAATTAGCTGATTAGAGTGTGGCACCAGGGGCCATCAATTTTGAACCTTTTCACAATATTCTAATTTTCTGATATGATGAATTTGAGATTTTCATTTGTTGTCATTTGTAATCATCAAAATTAAACGAAATAAACATCTGAAATATATGAGTTTGTATGTAATGTATGAATATAATATACAAGTTTCACTTTTTAAATGGAATTACTGAAATCAATCTACTTTTTCATGATATTCTAATTTTATGACCAGCACCTGTACAGTCAACAGCCTGCTGCTGGTATTTGCAATGTGCCCATCTATTAATGACAGTATATATATCAGAGGCAGCTCACAGACCAAGGACTTGTTATTTTTTAAACGCAGGGTTCATTTTCCAACTGGGAAAATGTGAAATTTAATTTTATAATTTTCAAATTCTTAATAAGTTGGCAAAAATAAATTTAACATAAAATTCAGGAATGTATTTGAGTCTATAGCTTATTGCTCTTTTGTTCACCTAAGATAACAAAAAATAATTATTATAAGATAAATCGATAGATAATATTGTTTATATTCACTTTGCTCACCAAATCCTATGATTTAGTTCCCAACATTGATGGTTTTGAGCTTCTGATGGTGGCAACAGAACCACACAAAATTCAGAAAACCAAAAATGTCCATTTGGCTGCTTTTTTAGAACAGTTTTGTACATCAACCAAAGTCAGTTTGGTGTTTGCTTACACATTTTACTCTGCAGTTTTGTTTAGCTTTTTAGTTTTCTTATTTAGCTTTTTACCAACAAACCAAGGAGATCAGAGATTGCATCGTGAATTTATATTTAATGCTGAATGATTCAGTCCAGACAGACGTTTCCTCTGCCCTCTCTGGGTCTACATTTCTTATAACTCATCCAAAATAGTTAGTTATCCTGAGCTATTTTCTGTATTTGTGCTGCTATTCGTTTAGGCTGCTGGATGACTTTTGGACCACTTTTCATCATTGTGCTTCATTCTATCTCTATTCTCCAAGTCTGCTGTATTTTATTAGCTCAGCCTCTATCTTTATTCTCTCTCTGCTTTTTCTCATCATTGTAGCTTCATCTGGTCTGTTCCTGTTCACAAGTGACTCCATCATGAATTTAAGTATCAGCTGTGCTGCTCTCATTGATTTCTCTGTTTATAGATGTTGGAGTTTGGTCTGTTTTTCAGAGTAGTCCTGTTTGTTTTGCTGTGACCAGCAGAACTGGCTTGGAGCTAGTCTACCTGGCTGTGTCTTTCCTGGAGGGAGCCACCTGTGGAGCCAGTTAAAGTTACCTTTTCTATATCTGCCTTTTTCTGTATATCTGCTTCTCTCTCCTTGAACCCCTGTCAGCCTTGGCAGATGGCTGCTTAGAATGAGCCTGGTTCTGCCAGTGGTTTCTTCCTGTTAAAAGGAAGTTTTTCACTCTCAACAGCTGCTACAAGCATGCTTGGTGTTTGCTGAAGAGTCAACGACAAATCTTCGCCACAGTCTAATCCAGGAGAAGCATTTCTTTAATGACTGGATGCAATCAACTGTTTTTTTTTTTTGACAGAGGCATTTAACCAATCTGACTGCATTATCTCTGTAAAGTTCCTTGAGATGATGTGTGTTGTGAATTGGCGCCACATAAATAAACAGAAACTATACTGAAAATAGGGCTTTATTTAAACTTTGTTTTCATTCCTGTTTTTCCTAAAAAAAAAAATTATTTTCACCCATTTAAATAAAATTTTTTTTTTTTTTTTTTTTTTTTTTTTTTTGAAGCCTGAATCACATCTGTTTATTGCTGGTTGCGTTATGAAATGTTTTATTCAAATCTGACCACCTGAGGGCGCTGTTTCTCTCTTTATACATCAGCGTCAACCGAATGACATCATTTTTACATACTGAGGAGTCATGGCTAGAGACCTTTAGGAACCAATAATGTATAGCAGGATAATGAGAACTGACACAGCAGGTGGGTGAGGCTATCATTGTTTTTATTTATTTATTTTTTTATGTGTTAGGATCCTATGATGATTTCGTGCACAGCTGTGGTGTTGTGTACACTGTGGAGCAAGAAAACTGGGATGACCCAGAGCAGGAAGCAGGCCATGCCCCAGTTCAGCAGAGTCTCCTGGTCTTCCTCTTCTTACAGCATATCGACCCCTTCACCTCTGAGCTCAGGGATATAGTAGGTGAGAGACCTTCACCATTGCGGGTGTAAACACAAAACCCTAAGCAGAAAAAGCTCTTAACAATACATGTTTGGTTATCCTAATTTATATATTAAATTGGTAGGGCTCTAATTGTACATATTTTTTAAATAAATTGATTTTTTTTTTTCATATTCCTTAAAAATTTCCTCTAAGGCTGTAACATCCTTAAGCTCTCATGAAAAGGAATATTTAAATCCCTAAACCTTGTTTTCCCTGCAGCTGATGAGTTGTTGATAGAGCACCATCTAGAGGATATTCTGAGCAACAACAACCAGGCTGTCACATCAGCCTTGAAGGCTGAACTTTTCAACACACTGGAAGCTTCAAAGCAACGAAAAAAGGCAAGACTGAATTTTTATCTTTAGTTTTGTATGTCTTCTTGTTTATGTTAGCAATTATAATCTGACTCGAATCAGACTTTAATAAATAATAAATGTAACAACCCTACAAACATCTGTGTATTTAGACCACCACAAAGAAACACATAATGTGAAATAAAAGGCTTTTCTCTTCTTTTTTTGTACAAATAATCAGACAAACTTGGCATGTAATTGTAGCCGTTCCTGAGAATCAACTGCACTTTGTTACGTTTACATCAATTGCAGCAGCTTAGCTCATTTAGAGAGGAATTTATCTCAGTCAGATTGGGTTGGTCCCTGCAGAAATATGCACATTTGAAGAATGTTCAAGGTTGGTTTTCTGCTTTGCAGTCTCCAAAATAGTTCCCTTTTTCTAGGAAAACCTTCATCTATCTTTACATTTGCTTTACATTTCTTTCCTACAGAAGAAAATTATCCCCGCAACATGATGCAGCTACCACCTTGGTTCACTGGAAGCTACATACTGAGGGTGTTACATGTAGACTAAAAACCAACACAGCTATTTTTCTCTTTATATACACTTTGCTGTTATCCACATAAAATATCAATAATTCATTCCTTGCACTCTTTTTGCACAATGTCATTATCACTTTATCTGGATTTATAGTTATACATATGCATATATATATATATATATATATATATATATATATATATATATATATATATATACACGAGTTATATTATCTTGTGTGGTTTGTTGTAAGTTTGTATCTGGAGCATGTAACAAAAATAATTTCCCTCTGGGATTATTAAAGTATGTCTGATATTTATTCTGATTCTGAATAAAAGCATTGAAGCATTTGGTTTTAAGGGGGGTCAAATGTGTGTTTTCTTTTAAAAGAAATCAAGATATTCATAATCTTTCATTGTTATTGTTTTATGTTTGTGTTTTAAGAGACAAGAGAAGCTGCAGTCTGCAGCTGAAGTGATCCTCAGCTCCACCATCAGCATAGTGAGCTCCAGCAGCAACATCAACTTTAGGAATACATGCTTAAAACTCATGAAGGTGGTTTGATATTGTTTTTCTTAAGTATATATATTTTAAAAGGCCTAAAATATAAATGTACATCTTCCATTGATGTGTTTGTCAGGTATGTGACACTCATGAGTTATCAGCCTCTCTGAAAGAGTCCCTGTGGAGGGTGACGTCATGGAAATTTGTCTCTAAAGTCAAGTGCTATTCTGCTCAGGTGAGTGGGCTGCTTAGTACCAACATATATATATATATATATATATATATATATATATATATATATATATATATATATATATATATATATATATATATATATATATATATATATGTATATGTATATGTGTCTGCTTTTAGCTTTATTTTAAGTCACTTTTGTAAGATATTCTTCTAACAGGTCAAGGATCAAGCTGAGAGTGATGCACTCTGCAGAGCTGAAATCTGAAACATAATCCCAGGAATGCATTTGGAATGAATTATCCTGCAATTATTTTCTGTGTCTAGTACACTGGGGAAAATATAATTTACACAACAGTTGTTCCTGTTATTTGCTGTTCGACTATAGATCTTAATTGCCCTTATACTTGTTTTTGATGGCTGTTGCTGAAATAAATTTTGTGTTTAAAACATACTGTGCAGTTTAATTTCTTACAGTTTTGAAAGAAAGTCAGTCAAACAGAATCAACCGGTTGACTTTAAACAAAGTAATTCAGTTGAAAAAGTATCCATGATGAGGAATGAAATGAATATATCTGTTCCCGCTGAGTCTCCTATTGACTATTACTGTTAATTACGCTTGACAGCTCATTTTTATCAGAAAATGAAAAACTTAAAATATCTAATTTAAACAGACTGACGTTTAAAACTACATCAATAGTCACCATTTGTCATAGTGAACATATTCTAAAGGTGCTGACAGCCCAGATAATCCACACATAGAACAAAACCAACAAATAAGCATATAAATAATGCTGTTTTATGAAACATGGCAGAGGTATTGAGCACATTAAAAAAGGGATGTGGAAAAAGGCATGGAAAGCCAAGATACCAGCTGAAATCTATTGGTGAATGGAAAGCCATCCTCAGCAGAGCAAATAAAAGATGTTTCATTACCAAGGTGTTACGCTAGGAGCAGCTCAAGATGGGTAACAGCAAATTACTCTTTCAAAACCTGCACAAACATATTAATGCAAATCATTCTGGTGGCGCTGGCTGCAGAGTGATTTTAAAACCTGCGAATATTCCAGTGAGCACTGTGGGGCGCCATGCTTTTGAAGTGGAAAGAATCACTTGGCCATAAATGGACCAGGAAGTAATTAGCAGGAACAATTGTTTGAAATAAATAGGCAGTGTACTACCAATGAGTAGAGAGAGCCAGACTGAAAGGCAGCACAGAAGCACTGATCATGGCAGCACAGCAGAGAAAAACAGGTCTAGATCTACCATACCAGGTAAGATCCCAGGTGCAGGCTTTGCAAAGAGGCCCCAGAAACATTCACAGCGCAGTGAATGCAGCAGTATGATCATACATGGTCTGCTTTTACCAACTGGCTAACTGGAAAGTAGATTTTGAAAGGTCGGTGTGACATGTTGACATATCTGCTGTATGTTCCATAAAACAAAATTCAATAAAGTTTGCATAACAAAAAAAATTTTGAGTGTCTAATTATTCATCTACTATAAGTTTGTTTAAGCACACTTATCTGTTTTGTATATGCGATTTGTCCAATAAATGAATGGCAAGCTTTGGCCAAGGGGTCCAAATAAGAGGCAACGTGCAACCAGCCGCTCACCTCACAGAAAAGATTAGGGTGGATTTTTGGCAGCTACGTTCTAATAACCAAGTTTTTGTCATTTAGACTAAAGATAAAATAATATCCATGCATTAAAGTATTGCACAATTGCATAAACTATGGCTTAAATATGGTTCCTCCAGATTAAAACGTATTTGGAAGAATTCTAATAAAAATTATATATAATTTAAATATAATGAATATAATAATTGCTTTTTCTTTTAGATATTTGAAGTGTGTAAATTCTTAATGCAACGACACCTCTAGAAACAATGCAGAAAAATGAAGGGAGTTGCAATTTAGACTGCGTGAATAGATCTAATTAACTTGGAATGTTATGATCCAAATCTTTATAACACTAATAATTCATTTCCTCCTGGACAAGAGGAATAAGTAGACCTGATAATAGAAAAACAAACAAGACTATTTTAGTTTTAGACACTGATTATAAAGCAAAGAAATAGTTTTAGTGAGTTTGTGTATGTGAAAATAACTATTTCTAAAAAATTATTGTTATGAATCCATCAGCGTATTTTATGCTTGATTTGCTTTAATCAAACCGCATCTACACATAATTTAAAAATATAGAGGGTTCAGTGTGACTCAATCTTTTTATTATATCATTAATTTCTTTATACCTTGACAGAGAACCTAATGATTTAGAGCCCGGTTGTATTACAAATGTCCGCTTGTGATGCTCTTACATAATTATCGGCTTATTACCTGAGTCTTCAAAGCCAGGCCCTTCCCACAACATGAACCTGAGCCAATTATTTGTCACCAAACAACATAAAAACGGAGGTGTGGAAGAAAATCAGGGAGCAGAGATCACTCATTCACATCCAAAGCTTCACTGACACTTCAATATGGACAATCCAGGTTAGTGTTTTTTTTTTACTGATGGTGCAGAAAACATCAAAATTTTAAAATGTAAATGAGACATGCAATGGCAATGATATGATTTTTGTTTTAGATTTTTTTTAAATCAACTAGAAAGCAATATTTTGAGTATCCTGTCTTTAAAGCGCAGGCTGGAGACCATTTTCAAACCTTTAATAATAGTTTTTCAAACATGCAAATTTCAGTTTATTTAAAGGGACACTTTTCACCACAAATTAATAGAAAAAAACACAAACACACATATCCAGTGACTCTTACTCCATAACAGACAAATTTATTACATTTGGCGAAGCATCTTTGAAACCAGACCCAGTTTTGCTGTATTTTTCAAATTCATATTTTGAATATATAACAATTTACTAATTCATTTTTACTTATAAGTAATAACAGGTTTAGATCTTATTAGTTTGTTCTTCCATGGAAATATTTATCTATTAATATGTCATAAATGTTGCACAAAGACAGAGGAATATGTAGATAATGCTTTATGACTGTCCTTTTCTATGCATATTTCTCAGTGACTCAGCAGTGCAGATACTAGGGTCAAAATGATAGCATCATGGAAGAGAAGCTGAAGCTTCAGAAAAACACGACTGACCTGCTGCAAGACAGTAACTTTACTTATAACTTAGAAAACACAGCGACTCTGAAAATCATGTGTGCATTTTACCAAAGGTTTTACATTCTTCTTTTAATATAACATTTAAAAAAAAAAAACTAATATTACTACTAATACAATTTTTCTTTCACCACTACTTTAGGCATTTTTACCCGGTTTGCACACCTATGAGTAGAGAATTGTTGTGAAACATGAGGTTTGTCTTTTTGCAAGTAAAATTGAATTATTAGTATAGTCTAAGTACTTATTTTTAATCAACCAACCTTGAGTTTACCTGCTCCTCATCTGTTGTAACTCAAAGTAGATTTCTCTGCCCTCTGTCATTGCATATCTTCAGGCGTGTTTCTGTAGTTTTGCCCACTGTGGACCTGGGTGAGTTGTGGTGGTTTGAGGTTGTACCTTTTTCTAGTGTCTGCTGTCGTCTGCTGCATCACTGCTGTAAAGTGAGATGCCTTCATAGACCAGTCTTCTTTAGGCTTCCCTAGTGGTTACTTTCTGGAGGCGGCAATCCAGCATCGCTATGGAAGGTGTCCTAAAGCTGTGCGTTAGGGCTGCTGTTGGGCTACGATGGCAGTGGTATTGATAAGGACAGCTCTCTTTATGGTGCTGGTACTGGTGCTTAGGTTCACTTAGCCCAATCCTGAGGATTTTTCAGAAGCACTGCTGATGAAGATCAATTACCCTTGCTCTGGATCTGTTACAAGCCCAGCTAGCACAGCTTTGGATGCTGAGGTGGCCCTGCCTTTATAGGTCTTTTATTTTCAATGCATGAGGCTGGTGGTTAGACAGTGGTGCTGCTACTGAGGGGTGGTTGAGAGATGCTTTGAGATATTAAAATGGGCTACCTGGGCATTTTCATATATAATAGTTATTGTAGAAAATCAACCTTTGACTTGAGATCTACGTTATGTTATCACTAGATTATGTTGTGAGCATTTTGTGAGTAGCTGCTGTAGTATGCAGGTTAAATCCTTCTCTCACGACGTTGCTTCTTTTGAGGTTATGGTCTGACCTTTTCTGGCCTTAAAGTCATCCTGCAGGACTAACATTTCCTCCCCGGGAACCTTAAATAAGGTGTTATCCAGGTCAGACTTCAATCAACATCAAGCATTGGAGTAAAGGCTCTGATCATGGCTATTTGGCTGCTTGCAAGAGTCAAATATTATGAAGCTTTGAGTTTGCCCATAGGAAGCCCAGGGAGATGGTTTATAAAGCTGATCCCATAAACAAAACCTAAGCTGGGGATTTCTTAGCTCTTCTAATGGCTGTCCGTTCCAAAAGAAAGTGTATCTACCATTTTCCTCATTCAGCTGGCCTTTATTGGGTAGATTGCAGTGATAATCTGGGATTGAATTAGCCATCTGGAAAAACCTAATCCCACTGTCCTATGAATTACTGGCCTATTACAGTAGTACTGTAATTTAGCAAGTAAAATGGTGATCTGAGGACTGTCTTTTAAAACAGCAAGCCCCTCATAAGTAAATCAGATAAAATAATTGATAGATAGAAACAGAACAGAACCAATAAAATGATGTGATGATGTTATAGTTTGGAGTCAAATTATCTTTTAAAAAACAACAAGCAATATAACAGGTTTAATAAGCAATTCGCAATGCAAATCAGAAATAAAACTTATTTTAATAAATTATTAAATTTCCTTAATGTTGCTATTGATTAACCCTCTGAAGGACAGATGAGTTTCAAAAATGAAGAATAAACATCCAAATAATGAGTGTTTATTATTGAATATCTTCTTCTTTTTTTTTTAGTCACTTATGAGGAACTGAAGACTCTTCTGGCCAACAGCAAAAACCTGATTCTGATTGACGTCCGTGAGAAAAACGAGGTGGACCAAGGATGCATCCCCAGATCCACCCACATTGCCCGTAAGAGCTGGTTTATTAAATGCAGTTGAATAGCTTTGTTTTGTATTAGACTGTTCTTTTATTGTCACTCGATTGTGCCAAAGGTCTCCTGTTGTCACTTTCTCCTGTTTCTTTTTACAGTTGGCACTGTTGAGGCTGCTTTTAAAATGAATCCAGCAGACTTCCAGGCCACATATGGGATTCCCAAACCTGCAGTGGATGCACCTGAGCTGGTGTTCTACTGCCGATCAGGAAAGCGATCAGCAGAGGCCATCAGCAAAGTCAAACAACTTGGATATGTGACGTAATTACGTTTTTGTTTTGTTTTTTGCAGCCTGAGTATGACTTCATTGATTCCTAAAGATCCATAATCTTAACTTTGGTGTTTCTGTTCTCTTTTGCAGAGCACGCAATTACACCGGCTCCTACCTTGACTGGGAAAAGAGGGAGGGATGAATAATGAGGAAGAGCCTCACCCTGAGCACTATATTTATATAATAATATAAGACCTGAAAAAATGTTGGAAGAGATTTTTTTATGAATAATTTGATGTTGGTTCTCATAAGACATGTATGGGAATTTTACATGTGTGAATAAACAACATACAAATAAAATAAGCTATGATTCTTCTTCCAATTGTGTTCTTAAAGAGTAACATTGAGTCCTTAAAAGAAATACTTATATTTTGACTTTAAACTGATAAATCTACAAAGACATAGGTCCTCTTTTGCTATAAAAAACAGACCTGATTCATTAGTAGCCCCTCATCTAAGTAATTTACAAAAAAAAAATATGTTAAAATTTCTATATGCTTTAGTTTTTATTTCTTTTATAATTTGTGCTCCTCTGGTACTTATATCATTCTGGTTTGTGGCAGCATATATTATCCAGCTAAAATATTTTTTCTAGAATTTTCGTTAACTTTGGAAATTGGTAGAGGAAATTTTAGCTTCCTCTAAATCAGGATTCCTTTGAAGACCTGTCAAATTTTTCCCTCTTTGTTGAAGGTATATCTTTGAATGTCTGCATTTGGTAAAATATCAGCACATTACAAGGTAACTGTGAAAGGAAGAGCAGCAGCAGTTAGCTGTGTGCAGTTACCAATGAAGATACACCATGAGCAGGCGAAGCAGTTACTATGTTCAGTTACGCTTCAGTCAAAGAAGAAGAAATCAAAGTTTTTCTTCTGTTTTGGGATGGATGGCATTTTGAGGTGAACTATGTTGCTCCTGCTGGAAGCATCATTCATGACTGGTTTCTATTAAAGAATTGAATTAATTAATGTGACACAAAGATGCCCTTTGTTGATGCTGCTAGATATATTTACCATATTAGAAAGTGATAATTGAAGGTTTGATTGGTGAAGAGATAATGACCAAATGAATTGAGCTAAATTCAAATAGTACAGTTTTTATCTCTGATTTATTTCAGCATGTCAATATTAAGTCTAATAGTTAACAGTAAGTTGAAAGATTAGCTTAAAGTTATCTAGCCTTAAATGTCCGGGTTCTGTAGATAATTAAGTTTAAAGCAAATGAAGTCAAAACCCCTTTGTGTTTAAAGTTACAATTTCTCTATTTTTACATTCAAACTTTTTCCAAATGAACATTTTAACACAGACATTATTAAATGGTCACATTAGTGGTATAATTTGTTTAGGCTTACCATCAGAGCAGCTCGGGTTATCCTGAACTATCTTTAAGTTATGCTGCTATAGACTTATGATGCTGGAAGACATAAAGACATACTTTTTCATGTTCTTTTTGTTTTTTCTCATTCTTTTTAGTTGTAACACCATCCTGGAGGGAGGCATCAGCTTGGTTGCTGCTATCAAACGATTATAGATGAGCCTGTTTTTCAGTGTTTAGTCCTGTTTTCTCCTAGACACAGCAAGGGATTAGCATTCATTGTGACCAAATTGAATGCTCCCTTCCAAATGTTTGCACATAAAAACAGGTTCATGAAGAGTATTAATGGATCAATGCTTCTATGTTCCTTTTGTACATTTTATACCAATTACTTATGTTTTTATAAATAGTAAAAGCCAATTATTTTTAGTTTTTTAATCAGCACATATTTCTATCCAATAAAATTGTGTGCAGTTAAACTAAGCAATTAACTTAGGGCTACCAGCTGAGTTTATTTAGATAGAAAACTTATCATCTGTTACAATCTGTTTGTATGATTTAATAGATTTTTTTTGGTATTTTTTTGTAAAGTGTCTTGAGATCATGTGTTGTGAGCTAATGCTATAGAGCACAAACTCCTTCTCTCCATATTGATAGAGTTAATTTAAAAAAAAGTCCAAGTTGCCTCTGCATATAAGTTTTTAGTACAGCTCTGATCTCTGATTCCTGATGGATTTTTAGTAATATTTCTCTTTTTTGTTGGTAAATAATGAACATACTTTGGGTTTTTCCTAACAAGTACACATATGCCAAGTGAGTGTTTGTAACTTTTTCTTATGTAATAAATGAATAATAAAATGTTATCTTTTTTACAGATAAAAGTCAGAAGACTTTGCCTGCCCACAAGCGCATTTCATGTCAATGTTCCAGCTTTTAATTTTCCTGAGAGAAAAAGGAAATCCCGTCTGCCGATTAATGTGCTTAATCTGGAGAAAGGCTGGTAATTATTTATTTTTTTTGTCTTTTTAAATGTAAGATTTTTTTTCCACATTCAGTGAGCAGGCATCACAACATGGGTTAGATGTCATTAGCTATGCAGACTGTAATAAATCACAGATTTGACAGTCAGAATCTGAAGCGATAACGACGTCATAAATCTTGTACATTCACCTTTGCTCATTGACAGGGTTTGTTTGTTTCCTTTATTTCTTTGTTTTATTACATTTAAATATGCTCTTATAAAATTAATCTCCACACAGGGCTGTGGATCAAAGACATTTGAGATATACTTGCAAAGTTTTGCTTTTTTTATGAATACCTTGATAAATACAAGAGTGCTGATTAAATGAAACCTCTTTGGGTGAGGAACATAAACTAATAAAACATCTGATAATATCAATGACAGCTTAAAGTGTTTCTTTTATGTTAAAACTGACCAGCTGGATGATGCACGGGATGGATATTATTTATCTAGAGCAATCAGTAAGCCTGAATAAATGTGAGTTTATGTAGACTAACACACTCTAATTCTGTATCTTGTAGTTATGTAAAAAATTATTGTGTTAAAAAAATGCACTAATTAGCCACTTTATTGGGCACATCTTACAAGGCTGTGCTCTATTTTTCATTTAGAGCAGCTTTAAGCGTCTGTTGCAGATTTAACAAAGGTGAGTTGAGATATAGTGAGATATAGTGGCCGCAAAGGCAACTTGACGTTTGATTAAAAAAAAAAGAAGCAATTTAACCAGATTAATTGTGCCAGGAGGGGATCAACATGGTCTAAAGCAACGCCTATGCAGGCTGTAGTTCGTAAAACGTTTCCTCTTTTTTTTTTTTTGGCCATTATTTGGGAGTCATTTGTGGGTAGCAGCACAAGGTAATGAGCTCATACTGAAAAGAAATCCCCAATAAACCTTAAATGCATTGAGATGCTGCAATGTGATTGGCTGATTTGTGTTAGCAAAAAGTGAAAAGGTGGATGGTGAATATATAGGTCTTTATGATTCTTACTAACATCTTTATTTGAATGCAAAGATCAGTTAGGAGGATAAAAGAAAAAATTTTCTTGACATCTTAATGAGATTTCTTTGGTTTGCTTTAGTAGAAATCACACAGACGAACAACTCCTCCCTGTTTCCAATGAATTAACTGCTTTGTTTGAAGAAGCTGCTTTTCGAAGTGTTTCTTCATCCCCTTCCTTTAAGGGTGGGTCTTATGATCCGAACACAGCTAACTTTAAAGATAACCCCCAAAGAGAATGTATTATATCTAAGCTCGGAGATAACACCCTGGAAAAACTGATAGATAAAAAACTGAACTTGGAGTTTAAACCTTCTTCATCTGCAAATGGTAGTTTTCTGTTTGAAACATGCTTTGATAGCATAGTGCAGATAGAAGAGTGACTGTAGAGGCTTTAATTCCAGCAGAACAGGAGAATCAGGCTGGATTAATCAATAGTTTCATTTTCTTTGCTTTTTTTTTTCAACTTTGCCGTTTCAAATGCTCTTATATTGATTCCACTGTAGCTGTTCCTGTTTTATAGGGAGTGCAAAGCAGCCCATAAATAAAGTTTAATTGATTTATTGATAGAAATACAAAGAGTTATTTATGGGTAATCACCTTGTAAAGATTTATAGATTTATAGATAAATTTAAAGATTTATGGCTTAGTGTGTCTAACTTCTGCTACAAGTTCTAAAGGTGTTTAGATTTATTTATAGCAACTGAATCTAGATAGTATATCGTGTCTAAGGCCACAACATTTCTAATGAGATAACGTGGAAAAAAGAAAGACAAATGGGAGAAAAACATTAGCTAATAATGTGGTATTTTAACTTGTTTTGTGTTAAAATAAATGCTACATAATACCTAGTTTAGATTGGAGGAAATTCTAGTTCAAAAAGAGAATAAACAGCTTTAGGTATTATTAAACGACTTTGCTTTTCCCTCCAAATCCAAACCACTAGAAACTTTTAAAAGAAAAGCATCCAGTTCATGGTTGTGTTTTGATTTAGTAACGACTTCAAACGCTTTCCCCCATGTTGGCATATAACTGTGTTAGTAGTAGCTCCTGTGAGATCCATTTATCATTTATTATTGTTGTGGCGTATTTAATCTTAGGACATGATTGACTTAATTTAGAAACTTGGGCACTATTAGCTGATTTTTAATCAATTATAAATAAATTAGTTTATACACCACTTTAATTTGGAAGTGTTAGAAATACTTGGGAATTCTATTCAAATTTCAAGGAATTTTTTTTTATTATTATTTATTAAACCACATTACATTCTGCAGTAATCTCTATAGGCCAGTCATTCTTCATCATTAGTTTTGCTTTAAGAGATTTTAAGTAGATTTTTATAATATTTTTTGGTTACTCGGGCTGATTGAAACATCTTTGAGGTAACGTGCTTCTTCAGCTCGAATAAATCCACTGGTAAACAACGACTGCTGGGAGAAAAAAAAATGGACTGACAGCCAAGATCTAGTGGTGGTCTTTACATGGAGGGGGTTAGTTTTCCAATAAAAACTCTGAATGAAAACACATTAGGTTCCAGAACATTTATTCCCATCTTGTAAAGACTGTTTTTAAGACAATAGAAAACAACATTTTATTCCCATGACTGAAGAGATTTCCTTATTAAAACCACATGCTTATCCAAAGGAATCTAAAAAAGCAGAAAAAATTTTTTTCAGGAGATAAACAAAGGTGTAAAGCACCACTATGGGAGTAATGGGAAGCACAGTCACAGTAGTAAAAGATGTAGCCTCTACACTGTGCCTTTATCTGACAATGATGCAATGTTGTTTTATCCTCAGAGGATTTCAGAAGCAAAAAAAAAAAAAGAAAAGCATGTATTTTTAGTTAAGAAACCAAAATTATGCATTGACCTGGCAGATTTAGATTTAAAATAATTTAATTTAACCAGGAGTCATGTTGTGTCAGATTAGAAACTAAAGAGATTCCAAAAGACTATAAAACAAAATTATCATCCTAATAAAATACACTTCAGTGCTGATTGGTTCTTAGAAAGAAAAATGTAAGTTATACTACTGTAAGGTTATTGTGCAACTTTTTTACATTCAGTCCCAGTGTCTCCTTAAGCTTTATTGAAGAAAAAATTTAAATAATCTTGACATGCAAATAAGAAAAATAAAGCGTTACTGTTTTAGCAAAACTGTTCTCCTGATTATATTTATGACATCCGATTGGAGATAGGAACTGAACAGATACTTTACATGGAAACAATACGTTAAAAATTACCAAATATAAGACTTGTTCAGGAAGAGTAGTATGGATTAGGGCAGCTATATAATGAGCTGTATCACATTGTGGCGATCAAACAGAAACATTACAACGTAGAAAACATTCTAGTTCAACGTAGCCTATATTGTTTCTGCAGACCAGACGGGTTGTTGTCACCAACCTACTTTTTAGAGAAAACTCAAATAATAACTGATCTTTTTCTATCCAACATCTTTCCTTGTTTAAGTCCACTGAGGAAATGATTTTGAGAAAGAGAAAAAAGATGTTTCAGAATAGGAAGTTTTTACTGCCAGCCTAGTTTTAACAAACAGGATTTTTTTTTAAGTTGAAATTGTTTCACCTGCAGTTTTACATCAGACTTTGTTTTTTGTTTTTCCTTTTGTAAGTTTGATCTGTTATAAGTACTTAATTTCAAGTAAAGATGGCTACAATTATTTTAGCACTGAATAAAGACAATAAGAATTTCCTTTACATTTATTGACCTTGGATTCAATCAGTGAGGCTTTGTAAGAGCACCACCTAGAGGATTTTTCTGTGCAAAAACAGATGGGTGGTGACAGACTGTAAACTGAACCTCCCTGAACACTGAGGGGGGGAAAAAAACAATAAGGAAAATGATAAACTTAAATAAATACATATAATCTTACACAGGGAGGTAAAAAATATTTTACGTTATCAAAGAATGAGTTATAAAAAGTTAACAAATGTGACGGGTTGGGTTTTTTTCTTAATTTAACTACTGAGAGCTTTAAAAAAAGGCACCCTAGAAGTCAATGGAAAACTCTGGAGGAGCCACACAGATGTATAGCTCAGGCTTAAATGAGCTCTACTACTATGTTTGTAAAGAGTCCAGATTTAAACTTTCTGGTCCATGTTAGGAAAAGCTAATGGCGTTCATTCCACTTAATGTTCCATCCCCAGTATGGAAAATTGGCGGCAGCATCTAGACCATGATGTATGGTTACTGACATCAGAAGTAAAAAGCAAATGGATGGAGTTAATTACAGGAAAACACCAGGAAAAAAGACAGGAGGCTGTAAAAGACTCCAGACGATAGTGAAGAGTGAGCTTCCAAAAGGTCTACAACTCTAAGCAAACAGCCAAAACCACAATGTGGAGGCTTTGATCAAAGCATATTCATGTGCTATAACAGCCCATCAATGTACAAAAATAAAAGCAGATAACATTTTCCATATACTTTATATCTTTAACTGTAAGGTTACAAAATATGGATGTTTTTTTAAAAATTAGTTGAAAGCTTTAGGAAGGCACAAACTTAGTTCTTACAGTAATGGAAAATAGATTATATAATCAATATCTTTTTTGCATGATACCCTGGAAATGTTTAGGTTTTAACTAATCAACTTTCATTTTTGCTTCAGTGGAAGATTTATTATGTTTTTCAGCAGCAAAAGAAAAAAATAAAAATAAAAATTGTGAGCAGATGTTGTTCGACTCCTACTGCTGAAAGACTTGTATTACTCACTCATTATATAGCGATATTTAGGACAATCCTATAGTAGATCTGGGACTAGATCGTTGGATTCTATTGAATTTGAACTGATTGGACTGATTTGAAACAAAAAGTAGTTTCTCATAAATGAAATGATATTTTTAATTCCGACGTTCTTAAATTAGATTGAACAGGGTTAAAAGTAAAAAAAAAAATCGGTAAGAAACACAAAAACAAAAAATGTAAAACAAAACATTTGCACGTTCTTTACCATCATGTGTATAATTATCACTTGTTTGTGGCTATTTATTTTTCTTCTTTTTTATTTTATCTATTTATTTATTTTTAGAATAAAAGTTAAAGCGCCACTTTACAGTAAAGGTTTGAAAAAAAATATGATTTAAAATAATATTCGTGGGAATATGGGCTTTTATTTTAGGAGCTCCCCTACTTCCGTTTACAGTGACGTAACTTCCGGCCGCCAACCCTGACAGGCTTTTTTCGCGGTAAAATGAAACTGGGTTGTTTATGCTGATCCCGTCGATTCTCTGTATTTGTTTCTAACACTCACAGTATAGTGGGCTTTAGCGGGTGTTTTTACTTTAACCGGGTTGCTAGTTTTGTTATGAGGCGCGTGGACAGCTAGCTTTAGCCGTTAACGTACCATCGCGACAGTGAACCGACTAAAGGAAACACTCGGCATTTAGACGAATATTTGAAAAGCTGAAACTATGGCGCTTGTAACTACAGAGAGTTTAAAGGCAGAACTCGAGACTTTTGAGATCACCTGTGAAGATGACTGTGTCCTCGACAAGAGTGAGTGTTTTATCCTCTGCAGTCTGTATCTGTCAATCACATGCTTTGTGTGTTTATGTGACTTAACGAATGCGTCTTAAGGCCTATACATACCTCACGTTTGGCCTGCACGTCCGTATTTCTGTCCGTACGTTCTATCCGTTGACTCCTTCATACCTCCGTCCGTTGAGGTGCGCAATAACCCGTATTTCCTCTAGGTGGCAGTGCTGGGCGCCAATGATTCGTCATTGATCAAAACATGGCGATGGTCCAAGACCTGATTCTGTTGCATTCTAACCTTCTTCTTCTTCTTCTTCTTATGGGATTTTATGGCGGTTGGCAGACTTGTGAATTGTGCATTACCGCCACCAACTGATATGGAGTAAAGCAAGATAACAGGAAACGATTCACCCCCCCCCCCCAAAAAAAAAAAAAAAAAAAAAAAAAAAAAAAAAAAAAAAAACCTGTGTAACTTAAACCAACATAATACTAAATCACATTTGCCCATATAATTTTAATTTACTCTAGGTCATCTTAACTCTGCCAGTTTCTGATGGTCCCATCGGTCCTCCCATCATACTTCCAACCATCTCCCAGTTCAAATCTTTAATGTCCAGATATTTTTCTGCAGCCTTCACTATTATTTTGATTTTTTCCGTTTTTTTTGTTGTCTGTGCAGTACAATTAATTACTTCTACCATGAAAAGAACAAAATTTGTCTTTTTAACAATAAGTGAGTCTTCATTAATTTTTGGAGATTTCTCTAGAGGTTTGGAATTTGCTGTGTGTTGAACTGTAGGTTTGGGTTTTTCTGACTGAGATGGGATCCTTTTTGCAGCTTCAGCGTAGGTTATTCCGAGCTCAAATTTCATTTTTTTAATTTCCTCAGACCTTTTGCTTGCTTCACAGCCGCGATAGGCAGCAGTATGTTCTCCACCACAATTACAGCATTTTATTTTAGCTTCTTTTCCACATTTTCCGTACTCATGTTCTCCTGCACACCTTCCACACCTCTGTTTCCCTTTACAAACTGCTGCAACGTGACCGAATTTTTGGCATTTGAAACATCTCAATGGTGGAGGATTGTAGATTTTGACATTATAGCTTATGTAACCGATGAATACTTTGCTTGGTAATTGCTCTTCTTCGAATTTAATTAGCACAGATAAACTGTCAGATCTTTCTCCGTTTCTTGTTGTTTTTAACCGTTTTACTTCTTTTACTTTTGCACCGCTTATGTTTTCCAGAATCTCTTTTTCAGAAATTTTTAGAGGAACTCCTCCAATGACTCCCCTGCTGATCTTTTTGTTCTCCATTAGGCTGCACTGAACTCTTATCCCGTCAATTTTGTTGATACGTATTGCTTTGCCTTGCTGGGCGCTGTCTCTGCAGTTAATTAGCAGGTCTCCACTGTACAGAATTCTGGCACCTTTGACTTCTCCGACAAGTTTATTGATGGTTTTTGTTAAGTGAACCGGATTCCAATTTGTAAAAGAGTCTGCCTGATTAACGACTTTGAATATGACTTTGAATTCATTTTGTTGTGCTGTGGAATGTATGGAATGATCATCACTGGATTGTTCTGAACTAGATTCCCCTTGAACTGATCTCTGTTTTTTCCGCTTTTTCTCATTTTTTGATGTTGCTATTTTCCAACCTTCATTGTCACTATTTCCCTCTTCCACCCCACAAGAATCGCTTCCTGTTTCCTCACTACTCACGGCCCAAGACATTTCTCCATAAGCAGCTTCAAAACACGCGCCATGCACCAAACGACCATCCCACATGCAATCCTCATGACTTCTAACCTTCTTTGTGATTTTGTTGACATTTTGTACTAAAAACTCAATAGCGCCCTCACCGTTTCCGGTAGTATTGCTCCGTATTGATCCGTTTCGTCCGTAAGCGTAAGCTCCCAAATTTCGTGTCAAAGTACGGGCGAAATCGACGGTTAGAACGTATGAAACACTCCACACGTATCCGTATCCGTCTTTTACGTGAGGTATGAATGGGCCTTTACTTCCATATTGTAGTTCTTTACTGCTATTCATTTAGAAAAAAATAATCATAATTGTACCTACATTTTAATTATAGCTAGATTATTTAATTTCAGAACTATAAACCTTAATGCATTGCATTGGGAATTAGAAATGAATCTGAAACATGTTTAGGAGACCCTTCATCTGCAGACCTCTGTCAGAGTAACACATCTGAACACAGATTCTGGATCAGGACTGTCTGTGAATACCACTTGTCAGGACTTGGTTCCAGTTTTGAACTGTTTGTGGTCCAAACTTGTGTCTTAGCTGAGTGATAATCTTTGATCCTGACCTTTCCATGGAAGCTCCAGCTTTGTTTACATTTGTCTCAAGTGTAGCTGCTTCTATCCAACTTTATTTCAGGGTAATCTTGTAGTTGTACTTAGCAGATTCCATGTACTTCGTGATATTTTATAGATCTTTTTTTTTGTTTTGACCACATCTACATGCTTTTTTGTACCACTCTTCCAGAAAACATCCTTATTAGTATTTAACTTATTATCTTACCTGAGCTGTGCATCTCTCAAGCTCCTCCAGCAATGAGGCTATTGGCTGATTCTCTGTGTGCATGGAGGTCTTTGTTGGTTTTCCCTTGTGATGGATTATTTTCATTTATTAAACCTTTAAAAGTTTGAGATATTGTGTCGAATCTTATTTAAAGGTTATCCACAGATTTATCTGCAGTCGGCTTGGTTTTTCCCTTAAACGGATGTGGAAGGAAAGATTGGCCACTAATGTTCTCCAGACCTAGATTTTTCTTTAGAAAATCTGGATTCCTACTGAGATGAAATCACTTTATTATTTTTATTTATCCATCACATTACTGCTAAAGGCTAGTTGTTGTACTTTCATTTATTTATTGGTATTAAATTAAAGGGAATTCAATTTAAATTTTACTTCAAACGTCTCTAGTTTTCTTAGTGTAACATTTAGAAACTCACCTTTATTTCCCCTTTACAATGATGCACTGATATGTCTGTCGCATAAAACTAAAAACAAACACTTATCACTGTGGTTTTAACTTGAAATTAGAAGCAAACATATAAATAATTTGAATAGTGCAGCTCCTCTTGATCTTATCTATGTTATTAATTGTGCTCCACAGTGGTTGAACTGTGCATCTGCAGCAGGACGCAGGCAGAGCAGATGCTGTTTGAGTGGGTCGCCTACAGTACCACAAAGGATGGCCTCAAACTCACCCTGGACAACCTGGAGCACTTCGAGCATGAGGTAACAACTGTACTTACTGATATCTAGTCACATCTATCTACCCAGTATTTTACCTTAGCTCTTATCAAGCTGATATTTTGATTCATGATGTTTAAAAAAAATCCTAAATGAATCAAATCAACTGCTTCATTAGCTTTAGATTACAAAGAGCAATATTCTTCCATCCGTCATTCTGATGGTTTATATTCCTGCCTAGTTTCGCGTGGTGTCAATCTAATTTTGCATATTGCATTATAAAGATCCAATTTTGTTCTGTTTTGGATTTATTCTATTTTTTTTTCTTCTTCTTCCAGTTCCTAAACAAGAGGAACAAATCCAAATCCAGCTCAAGGAAAGACGACAGTTACAGCCGACCCATAGATATTAATTCATTGCAAGATATGTATCCTTCACACCAAAAATAAAAAATTCCCGTGTTTTGGTAATGAGCGGTAGGAGGGGATTGCAGACCTTGACAAACGTCTTTCTTCAGAATAAAAGAAGAAGAAGAGGAAGAGAATCTTTTGGACTCTTATTCCACTCCAGGGAAGGTAAAATCAGTCACGGTTTTGTCATTTAGTCTTTTTCAATACCCGTGTTTAAACAGTCAAAGAAACTCTAAAGCGATAAGCTGAAATCTGTTGGTCTGTTGTCGTACAGGGCTCTCAGAAGCGAGCTCTCTCCACCCCAGAGCATCCTCAACCCAAACGATCCAGCGCCCTGCTGACCAGCCCAGGCCTGCTGCTGTCTCCTGCAAACTTTTCCCCCAGGTATTTATCAGCTACACAATGCAAACAAGTTGCTTTACTTTTTTTTTTTTTAATCCAATACTTCCATCTTTGCCATGCATTACTATTTTTAGTTTTCAACCAATTAAAGACATTGAAGTCAATACCCAAACGAAAGCTTTAAAATAAAGCTTTTAATAAATAATGTAAAATATATCAGTATTCCAATAAAGATCTGTCTTTTCCCCGACAGTGTAACCCCTTCCCACAAGTACAGCCAACGAGGAAGTAAAGGAGAGGTAGTGGTTACGTTTGGGGCCGTGCAGGGGGCCCGTTGGACGGGCAGGAAGGATCCGGGTGCAGGTGTCCAGGTGGATCTTCTAGAGGGGCCAGAGGACTCCCTCCGCAGCAGCTATAAATACATGTTCCAAAGGCTGCGAGATGTTCGAAATGGTACACAGCACATTCACAAACAAATTTATAGTCTCTTTTAAATAGGTCTGGGTATTTTAGCCAAAGTCCTGAATCGATTTGATTTTGATTCATAGGGTTCTAAATCGATTAATTGCGATCCAATCTGTTTTTACAATAATGAAAGTGGTTATACTGTGTTTCAAAACACTCATGTATTTTATTTTTTCCTGTCATATTAAACGCAAAGTTTAAACCTGAGATGTGAACCAAACTGTCTCAAAAGTGCAAAGTTGTTTGTGAAAAGGTTAAGCCTCACTTGAGCGAGCAGACGTCACACAGTGGGGAAACAGCAGACATGCATGAGCTGCATTATCTTCACTGCACAAACTATATTTGCAGTGTTGTCTGTAACAACTACAGGGTGATTGCTGGTCAGCTCCCATAGGCTAATGTCTTCAGTCAACCTATTTTCTATATTTGCAGCTGTCTGGCTTGAAGTCATCTTGAGAGCATCTTTCCTGCTCATTTGAATTTGAACATCACGTGCATCACTATAAAAATAATCAATCTCATTCCCTAGACATCGATTTTGCAAAAATGTAAAGGAATTGATTCAAAATCGATTAAATCGATTTTTTTTTTACCCAGCCCTACTTTTAACACTTCCGTTTAGGTATGGACATCATTTCTTGCTCAAAATGCACGAGTCTCTCTCAGTCCGTTCTTGTCTCCTTATTGAGACAAAGTTCTACTCTGATTGAAATAATTAGACTTATTTTTATTCCGAATATGTAAAGAATGTCATTTAGTTCTCAGAGTCAAAGATCCCTATTAGTGCTGAACCCTTAGTGTTCTTCACTATCTTCTCTGTTTCCAGCTATCAGTCTTCTTCAATCATCCATGCCTCTACCATCCAGTTGTTCATCCTCCGTTGTTTTTTCTCTTGTTGTTTATTTTTTCCTCCAGTGTTGACAGAGAAGATAGAAGAGCTGGGAGAAAGCCTGAGGTCTCACTTCAACATTGAGGAGTTCTCAGCTGCCTCTCTGCCCGCTCAGGTTCATAACACTTTCTCTAAGAAGCTTCAACATGGAAATCATTGCCTTGACATCGGTCAGCCGACCAGTCTTTATTTAGAAATCAATGTTTATAGAGTCAGGTGTGAAGCGAACAGTTTCAAAGTGGGGTGAAGTTAGGAAGCTGAGGCAGAGGCATTTCTTGCAAGAAATAAGGTTGAAATTTATTTAACTTTCTCAGACGGAGGGATGGAGCTTCTGACTGCGGCAAGCTCAGCACATACATTTATACAAACATTTATACATTTTACAAAATCACACACTCCCCCCAGGGGAACCAACCCACCCCCTGCATAAGGAGCTTTCTTACACTTGAACATTGAAGCAAAACAACTTGATTTCATCATTGCCATTCCCTGTTAGGTTAATATACCCTTTGCACACCATGAAGGAGGCTGTGTAACTCATTCTTATCTCTTAGGACCTTCCTTTGGAGCCTGTGAGGCTAAAAACAGACATATCTCAACATTTTTTTATTCACAGTGGTTATAAATTGAATGGCTTCTTTTTGGAAATTGTTATTTTTTTGGGTGGGGAGGGGGGTTGACAAATTTATTAAAAACAATAGCTTTTGACAAGAAACAGGCTGTTAGATATCCATAAAAACATATAAAGAGATAATGCAGACATTTATTCTAATTATCGTATTTTCCAGACTATAAGCCACTACTTTTTTCCTACACTTTGAACCATGCAGTTTATAAGAAGGTGCAGCTTTTCTTTGGATTTTTCATAACCGCCAGCGGAAGAAGTCAAAGTTGGAAATGAAAGAATAAGGGGCTAATTTTCATTTAGCACAAAAACATTCTAGCAGCAGGAAAGACAGAGAACAAATGTCCCGAATTCACACATTTACAAAATAACTTTATTGTCATTTTGTATACACCGGATGTATACAAAAATAAAAATTTTGATGCATAAAGCTTTTCAATAGAGCAGCTTACAACAGTGAAATGAACATTGCCATTTATAAAGTGCAGCAGTGATCAAGAATGTTGGCAGTGTAGGAGAAAAGAAAAAATTTTGTATGAAGTCCAAAACATGGAGAACCAACATTCACATCAGCTGTGAACTGTTGTCCTTAAGGCTGTCCTCTGGTAACATCCAGGACTGACGTTAAACTTTCATAGAGAGAAGTAGAGACTCACAAATTACTTCTAGTGTAAAGAAAGATGAAGCAGGAGCTTCCAGAGTAAACCTTCTAGGTGTAGTCATTAGGTAAACATCAGATGACCACACATATGTCCTCGATTGAAAACATTTCTGCTCCTATTAGAACGTACCTTGTCCAGAACCATCCTGGTCATTAAACCTTCTTCAGGGTGTTTTGTTTAATGGGGTGAGCTGACTGTCTACCTCACTGATTCTGTGTTTCTCCCCTCCAGGACAGTATAACAGTGTTGGGTCAGGTTTGCTGCGACAGTAACGGTAAACTGAATGCTCAGTCGGTTCTTCTGGAGGCGGGGCCAGAGCAGGGCGGTCAGCAGGTTCCAGTTGACCTGTCTGAGCTTAAAGAATTTTCCCTCTTTCCTGGTCAGGTGAGCTGATGAAAACCAGCTGATATGGTCTGAACTGAGAGCTGTTTTCTATTTGATGCATTTATTCTAAAAATATCAGCAATAGTGGTTCTTTAAAGTGTTTTATGTGACACTGATAATCAGAATGGTGGTCTCTCCTTTGCCTCTGCGCTGAGGTCAGTGTGCAGCAGGTTATATGGCCACCAAGAGAAAACGGGGAATGCCAAGGACGACGGCTGGAGACAGAGCCGACGTCTGACCGAGAACTCCGACAGTTATCCATTAACTTTTCTTTACTGGCATCCTTTCACCCATCACTGTTCCTTATGCAGACTGGAAAAGGGTGCAGGAGCGTCTACTTTAGAAATAAGCACACCGTTTGTTCTGAACACCTTCTCTTCTTCCAGGTGGTGGTGATGGAAGGGATGAACACAACAGGAAGGAAATTTGTGGCCTCCAAGCTTTATGAGGTCAGACGGACATTTTGATTTCTCCTCTTTTTATTACTTTGAGCCGTTTCTGCATCATGAATTAATCCTGTGTTTATTTAGGGAGTTCCTCTTCCGTTTTATAACAACAATGTAAAAATGGAGACTGATGAAGGTAAATAAGAGACAGCGGTTAGTTGTAGGTTTTGCATCATTTTTTCAAATTACTGTTTAGAATTCATCTGTGAATTTTTATTTTACTTCTGATTCAGTGGCAGAGCCTCTGAACGTCCTGGTGGCCTGTGGACCATACACACCTTCTGACAGCCTGACCTTTGACCCCCTACTAGACCTGATCAGTATCATTGTCAGAGATCGTCCTGACGTCTGCCTGCTGGTAAATCTTCTGAGTACTTATTGGAAAACGCTTTTATCAGTGTGAAGGAAAAGCTTCTAAATTAGTTTATTTACAGAGTCATAAATAAGTGGTGAGCGTGACCTTTGTTCTTCTTCTCTAGTTGGGTCCTTTTGTGGATTCCAAGCATGAACAAATCGAGGTATGTTTCAGTTTCTTTTATCTATTTTAGCCTCCATGTTTGAAGCAGTTTAAGTGTGACATCCATCCATCTGTGTGTCTCACAGAAAGCCCAGGTCACCGAGATGTTTGAGACGATTTTTTTCAGATGTGTTGAAAGCATTTTGGACGGAACCAGGAGGTATGTCACAAAACGCTGGTTAAACCTCACAGCTGTTGGCTTTTTACAAAAAACCAACCGACATCTCCTACTGCTTTGATCCCAAGCTGCCGGTTCTTTCCTATTACGCTGTTTCTGATCATTGCATCTCTGGGTTTTCCAGCATACTTACGTTTTTCTTCAGAATGTATTTTTTGTGCTCCAGCTATAGTATCGTGTTTGTATCGGCACTTTTTTGTATTGTTGGTGCCTAAAATAAGAACATTATTCATTCCTATAAAACTAATTTGTGAAAGCTATTATTTCCAGTAGATTAGATCATTTTAATGTCATCTTGACTGCTTTCTATAAAAAAAGGAAAAGCTACAGTTCACACTAAGAGGAGCTTAGCAACCCATCCTTAAAATCACTGCAAAAGCTGAAAAGGACCGAATTAAAAACCCTCCTGTAATGAATAAAGGCCTCGAGTTTAAATGCATGCCAGAGAAACAGAAACAGCCTCCTGTTAAGAATCCTTGTGACGAGTTTGTTTACTCGTATGACTACATAAATCATAAATAAATATAAAAATATAAAAACATAAATAAATCCCATTGATTTTTTTTCATCATCCAATTATAACCTGTTCAATCCAAGTAGATCCTTGTTTTCAGAGGATTGATCCTTTTCAGATCCTGGGTCTGACTTTAATTCTTATAACAAGCCATCCTTCTGAAAATAACTCATGCTGTACAGACGATTATGCCAAAAAAAAAAAAAAAAGACTTGCCTCCCATATTTTTCATAAGGTGCTGCACCTAAACCTAAAACCTTCTTATTTCTCTCTTGTGAAGTGTTGGCTGTCAGTTGGTGTTTGTCCCCTCCCAGAGAGACATCCATCACGACTTCATCTACCCACAGCCTCCATTCGTCCTGCCGAACCTCAGCAAGGACCAGGCCCAGGTCTCTTCTCTCTCACAAACAAATTTGGAAGATTATCTGAACTAGGCAGACTTCTTCTCTTTTGCTGATGCAGCAAAAAAAACGCATCCTTTTGTAATTTTTATTCATACATAATCTACCTGAGATTAATCATTTAGTTTTTCTGTTACATTATCATGTCTCAGGAGTCACATAAGTCTTCATCACTGCAAAATAATAGTCTAAGTCAGTAAAATAAGTGCTTTTTTTTCTTGAATTGAAGTGAGACAATTTGTCAATGGAATCAAACGTTTTGCATTTGAAATAAGAAAAAAAAATGCATTGTCTTATTTCAAGTGCATAGCATCTAATTATCCTATTTTAATATATAATAAGAATATCTTAATTACCTGCTCAGATCGTATTTGCAGTGCATTCTCTCTGATATTTCTTTCTGTCCTGCAGCGAGTCACCCTGGTTCCTGACCCCTGCACCCTGCTGATTGACGGAGTGACGTTTGGTCTGACATCCACCGACATCCTCTTCCACATGGGAGCCGAGGAGATCAGCCGGTGAGGAGCACCCTCAGGTCCTTCTTTCTGATTCCTGTTTGCTCTCATCCGAGTTAAATAAGTAAAGCTTTATGGTCGTTGCAGCGGCACTGGCTCTGACAGATTTTCCCGCATCCTGAACCACATGCTGACTCAGAGGAGGTAAAGGTCCCCAAAATTGTCACTTTCCTGTTTTTCAAGACTGCAAACACTGATTTCTGTTCTGTTCTGCAGCTTCTACCCGCTGTATCCGCCCACGGAAGAGGTGAACATGGATTATGAGAAGTTCCAGATTTTCGGCCACATGTTGCTCACTCCAGATGTTCTTGTCGTTCCTTCGGAGCTGCGTTACTTTGTGAAGGTACGGAACTATTCCGGAGAAACATGTTCAGCCATGTTATTGCTTTTCTGAACCCACCTACCTTGCATTGTCAGGATGTGGGGGGCTGTGTGTGCGTGAATCCTGGACGGCTCACCAAAGGCCAGGTGGGAGGGACGTACGGCAGGCTGCTCATCCAGCGCAGCGCTACGGCCAACGACGGCAAGAGGGCGAGTCCGTGTTTAACTGCTCAGGTGGTTAAAATATGATGCAGTCAAACATAAAAAGCTGTAAAATTAGCTTTATTAGTTACACGTTTTCTGTTTTTCTTACAACAAATTCAAAAGTTTGTCATTGCTGTTGAAATCATAATAAATGTTGGTCTATTTTTCTATTCCAAAAACATCTAGTGGGCTGTTGATTTCAGAAATAAAGGAATTAATTTATACAGTTTTGTTTTGTCTAGAATCTGCAGATCCATCTCTTTGCTGATTTATTAAAAAAGTTATAAAATAAATACATTTTCCACAATCCAGGGTTTTTTGTGCTTTTTCATCTTCTCTCAGTTAAAATCTACTTGAACTCAAATTTCCAGATTGAAGCTCATAAAAGCTAAAAAATAAATGGGATTAAACAGTTATATATATATATTTTAGAGATTTATGTCACTAAAGTAGAACATGTTTTTATCTACTTCATTCAGTTCAAGTGGGAAAACACTGGAACAATGAGTGGTAGAAAAAGTGCAAAGGCAACAGAGATGACCAGAGGCTAGAAAATAAGCCAATCACTAAAACAGCAGCTCAGATTCACAGAATTTGGCCTCTTCAGACCAAACGGGCTTCCTTATCTCCTCCAGCCCATGCCGAACTGCTGCAGAAATGTGTACAGTTACTGTACAGTGGAAATACGGCCCACATTTCGCCATTAAATTTTTTTTATCGTTTTATATTGCATACAATACTGTTTGTGGTTTTATTAGCTCTAAGCATTCATCTTTACATCTAAAATGAGTTAATATGAGAGAGATATGTGACATCAAGTAAATGTGACATTATAAAAGTTTAAATCCAGTTTATTAAGCAATTACATCACAATACAAAAAAAAAAAAAAACATTTTAATACAGGTTATTAAGCCATAACATCACAATATAAAAAAAAAAAAAAACATTTTAATACAGGTTATTAAGCCATAACATCACAATATTTAAAAAAAAAAAAAAAACAATCTAGTAAGAACTACTATAAATAAGTAATTTGCTGGAAAATGGCAAGAAAAATACCAAAAAAATAATTAAAAAACTAAATGAAAAAATAATTTAGTGGCTGTGGTCAGTAATACGCCGTGCCATTTGCCGACGAGCCACCGGAACTGCTGCCACAAATTGAGCTCGGCCCTGCTGTAATATGAAGTGCATAGAGCAAACTTAAGTTCAGTCCCTTAATGGTTTAGTTTATTTAAATTTTCCTGTAGAGGTTCACCTGTTCACATGCTCCCATCACCATCTTCTGCAGGGCTCTCAGCTAAACATGGAGGATGCCTGTTAGTGATGATAACATCAGGTTCCTGCAGTCTGCTGGCTTGTTTCCTGATCCTACTGGTGCTGTTCGACCATGTGAAGGAAGTCACTCTACTGCATAGTTGACGTTTTATTTCCTTTTCAGCCATCATTTAGTCATAGAAGTGATCAAACTCATCTGAGTCACTTTTATGGTCTGTTTTCACGCTGGCTTCGGCCACTTGGAAGATGTCCAGGTTGAGACATTTAGCTGAAAAATAAATGCAGTTTGAATCAGAAGGATGGACATCAATCACTGCAACATGTTATTGTTTGTGTTTACCTTTAGGATTCCCTTCACTTTTCACAGTGTTTGCTCTAAAGACATGAAGTAGTGATGAGAAAAATATTCCATTGTGCGTTTTATGAAGGAGAAAATGTAATAAAAGAAAAACGTACGTTTTGTTTGTTGGCTCTTGAGGTGCTAGGAGATTCTCTATATCTTCATCACTGGATTCTTTTGAGTTGTTTAAAGATTGGGAGTTACTCTCCTCTTCCTCATCTTCAGCTGCTTCCTTTGGAATATTCCTCATCTGTTTTGACCTAAGGCCAAAGGACTCAGTGATTTAGTTAAAATTAAAAACAGGAGGTTTTCTCCCTAACTTTGTCATACCTGTTGTCATGTGGAGTGATGATGCTGTCTTCTGAGTCTCCTGCTTCATCACTCCTCAGCTGACCTTCCTGCTCCTCTTCTTTTTCACTGCCTCCATTCTCTTCCTCTTCTTCCTCCAGCGAAGAGGCAGAATCCTGCTTCCTGTTCTCTAGCTGCTCTTCATCTTCTTCATCCTCCATCCCACCCTTTACCTCCTCCCCATCGTTGTTCTCCTCCTCGTCTTCCTCCACATTACTGCCTTCTTCACTTGTCCCTTTGTTCTCTTTCCTTCCATCTTCAGACCCTGAATTTTCCTCTTCATCCTCTTCATCCCTCTCTTCTGTGTTGCTTTGCTCAGAGCTGTTACCTTCCTCATCATCTACCTCCTCACTTTTTATAACCTCACTGTCTGATTCATCTTCGGTCATCTTATCTTCTTTGCTCCTGTTTAGCTCCTCTGCTTCCTTCTCTGGTGTCACTGACCCACTGCGCAGCCCCTTGCCTCGCTTTCTGCTCCTGCCGCCTAATGTCCCTCCTTCCTCTGAGGAGCTGTTGGTTTCTGAGCGCACGGCGACTGGGGACAGGGTAGCAATAATTTTGCTGGAAGTCCTGGATGACCTTAAAAGAGTTGGTTGAGATGAAATAAGAGCTGTCACCATGCATACTGCAGTTATAGATTCAGTGGAACACTAACAGATTTTATGATACTTTAACAAAGAGCTACCTCTGGTTTCAAAGTAAGGAATCCTTAATTATGTGATTTATTATGAGGTTAGGACTTTCAGCTTCAGGTTTTCAGAGTTAAATATTATAGATTGATTTTAAATGTTTGTATTATGCTTATTTGAACAAGTTGTGGTTAGGCTGATTAGCCAAAAAAGGTTTAATATGTTAAAGGTTTAGGTTTGCAAAAGAAATAACAATTCTATGAATATAGTAATAAAAAATTTAAAAACTAACATATACAAACTAATAAAAGTCAAGCACTGCTTTTCAACCAAGATTCAACAGAATCATTTCAATAAAATGAACTAATGAAAGAGGCCTGGACAAGAAGGATGGTCCCCCTAGAAAAGATTGAAAATATTGTGATCAAATGGACGTGTTAAATCAAGGTGTGTCCAATAATTAGCCTCTCGGGTGTCTACAATCTTGTAATCAGTTAGTTTGCCTATATATAGGGCTACAGGTAGTCCTTGTGCTGTTTGCTGACATGGTGTGTAGGAGGAAAATTGATCACAAGTCAAAGGGACGGATGATATGAGTGGTAACAAAATAGAGATCAGAGGTGAACTTCAAGCTCAAGGAACATCAGTCTCAGATGAAACCATCCGTCATTGTTTGAGCCAAATGGACCAAGGAGGAACCAATAGTTGAGAACAGTAAAATAGACAGACTGGAATTTGCTAAACTACATGTTAACAAGCAACAAAGCTTCTGGGAGAACGTTCTTTGGAAAGATGAGACATAAATGGAACTTTTAGCCATGGCACATCAGCTCTATGTTCAAAGGTGGAAAAATTTTAAAAAGCATATTAAGAAAATAACCCTGTCCCTATTGTTAAACATGGAGGAGGCTCTGTTATGCTCTGGGGCTGCTTTGCTTCATCTGGGGCAGGGTGTCTGAACCTCTGCAAGGTTCAATGAAATCTCCAGACCATCAAGTGATTTTAGAGAGAAATGTGCTGCTTAGTCTTACTCTCAGGTCATGAATCTTCAACGGAATACTGACTCAAAACATACAGATAGAAACAACAAGGAATAGCTAAGACGAAAAAATTGGATTATTCTGAAGTGTCCCTCTATGAACCTGACCTAAATGCTAATTAGCATCTTTGTAAGAAACGGAAACATGTCGTCTGGAAAAGATAATCTTCAAATCTGAGACAGCTGGATCAGTTTTGGCATGAGGAATGGGCCAAAATACCTGCTAAGAGGAGCAGGAGACTTATTGACAGTAACAGGAATTATTTGATTCAGCGATTAACACAAAATGTTGGACAACAAAGTTTTAAGGGTTTATAGTCTAGACCTGTTCAATGAGTTTCTTAAAATCATTCTGTTGAAGCATGGTTGAAAATCAATGTCTGACTTTTATTAGTTCTTTTTCATAGAATCTTTATTCATGACTACTTTAGTCAGATTCAAGTTATTTCTGTGACCAATTTGGGGTTTTATTTTTCTTTAAAGGAGAGGCGCCAACAATTTTGTCCACATTTGTATTTTAGCTGCGGAAACAAAACTTATTAAAGACTTATATGAACTAAACAGGCACTGAATCTGTTCTCTGTATTTCCATCAGAGGGTTTTTAAACCTTACATTTTTTTAATATCTACAGTTATTCCATCAGTTGTTTCATTTTACATAACAGTCATATCATGTAGAAGTCGATCCAACCAATGGGAAACGTACATTAAAAGTAAATTTTATATTAACTTGTTTCTTTTAACATTAAAAGAATATTAATGTTCATGTTCAGCCTTTTTTCTTATGGGCACAGCTAATGACGAGGGTGATTTCCTTCTAATCGTAAAGGCTTGGGAGTTCATTACCAGGAAACCAGTGCAATACGCTGGTCAGTAATTGAAGCAAAGATGTCACTACTGTAATGCCAATAAATAACTGTATTTTTCATTATTAATTAGTCATTATTCAACAGACCATTTTAACTGTAAATAAAAACTTAATAAATGTTTTCATTCAAAACTGCACAGACGTTTCATAATTTTAGAAATGTCTGAAAAAGAAAATAACTTTAGATCAGTTCTCATGAATATTTTGGGCTCAACCATGCTAACGCTCATTTAAAGTGAACTATGGATAATTATAATAGGTTAATTTTGATATTTAAGTTTACTTTAGATTTCACTTGATTTTTATCCCAGCCCCAATTTTATGTAGTTTAACTGTAAAGAAGGTATCTGCCAGAGATGGCAAAAGTACTGACTTTCCATACTTGAGTAAAAGTACAGATACTTGTGTTAAAAAATACTCTGGTAAAAGTGGAAGTACTGATTAAACTTCTTTACTCAAGTAAAAGTAACAAAGTACAGGCTTGTAAATTTACTTAAAGTATAAAAGTAAAAGTAGAAACCACTTTTTTCATGCCGTTGCCTACATTTTAAATGGATGTCTGCCAATAGGACTAGATCTCCGTTGTGTTCATTTTCAATCATCTCGTCGTCCATGCTACTATGCTAACGCCACCGCCACCAAGCTGCGATGATTTGCCGCCAATGAATACCGCCGAATCTGTCCATTCATCTTGTATTGGTGCGTCAAATGCAACGTAGATTGCCATCCAATTAGATTGAATTTGGTATTGATGACATGAAAAATAATAACGGTAACTCCATTGAAATGATTCAAAACTAAAGTAACGAGCCAATTTTTTAAAATGTAAGGAGTAGAAAGTACAGATATTTGTGTAAAAATGTAAGGAGTAGAAGTAAAAAGTCGCCATAAAAATAAGCAGTAAAGTAAAGTAAAAATATCAGAAAAATCTACTTGAGTACAGTAACGAAGTATTTGTACTTCGTTACTTCCCATCTCTGGTATCTGCCTTATACACTTTAAGACAGAAACAATGTGACCTACCAGCATTCGTTAATCTATCAGATTTTACTCATTTTTACAGACATTGGTCAATCTATTTAGTATTTTTAAGCCACATCCCTCATTTAGAAAAAAAAAAAAAAACTCCTTAAATCAAAGGATGACTTAGTGTTTGATGCTATTATAAAAGCCTTAAAGCAACAACTTAAAAACAATCACCTTATAATAATACAAAGCGTCCAGAAATAAAGGATTATTAAAACATTTACACCGAGCTAAATTTTTGTCATAATAGATTCTACTAGATTCTTACTTCTGAGAACCAGATCTTTCTGACTCTGAGGATGAAGGCTTTGTTTTTCCTTTCTTTGTCTTCTTTTCTCTGCTAGTCAGACTGGAATCTCTGTCGCTCTCACTGGTTTCTGCATGTCCACTGGACAGACGGACTTCATGATGTGGAGAAAAGATTGATAAAAGAGATTCATCTGAATCCATTTTACTTAAAAACAGAGTTAGTTTCCTCGTTTTTTGTTTTTTTTTGTCATCCTCTTACCTGGTTTGATGTCGAGCTCAGTGGACAAACGTCTTCTAACTTCACCACCTCTTACTCTCTTTGAAATTCCCAGGTTTGTCTCATTGTTTTCCTCCACGGTTTGAGAACCCCTCTGTACTGACGGTTCCTCAGAATGAAGCTGACCTGCAGATCCTCTAGAAAAGCCTTCGTTGTAGCAAGGAGGATCCCAGCCTGCTGCTTCGGCTCTGGAACATGGCTGATGATGAGCAGGTGAGGAGGGGAGATTTGGCAGCAGATGTAGGTGAGAATATGGGAAGTTGGGAGGAGGAAACAGGGAGGAAGTTTGTGGTTGAAAAGGGGCTCTAAGGAAGCCTGGAACCATGCCTGCTTGGGTCAGCCAGGAGGACCCTGGATGGGGATAGTCGGAGGAATTGTTTTCACCATCAGCAGATTTCTCTTCCATATAAGTTTGAGGAGCGTCAGATGTTTTTGACCTCATATAAGGATCTGTAAATAAAAATAGGCTTTATAGAAGGAGCTCCAGGTTTCTAGTTTAAATTATAATAAGATATATTCAAGCACCAAAAGATGAAAACAAACCTTTTGAAATCAATGGTTCACCAACTGTTGCTGTTGACACTTGATCTTTATTCTGTCGTGAATTCAGACAGTCCTCCATCCTCTGTTGTGGAAATAAGCATTAAAAATAGTGTGTAATGCAGAATAAAGGCTGTCTGCATTATAAGAACTTTGTAGAAAAACCAGAAAAAAGGCACTAATGAGGAAAATATAATCTTGAGATTCTTTCTGTTAAACATGTATTTGTTTTGAAAGTTAATAGATGAAGAAAGTAATTCATGGTTGGAAATAGAGGAACATTTTCCTTCGATTGAAAATCATTAAAAAATTTAATCATTTAAAATATCTTAAATCTATTTGTATTAAGCTTTTGTGAGTAAAAACTTATCAAAACAATCTTTTGCTGCAAGTTTTTAAGGGTTTTTATCTACCAGGACCTCACCTTTAAAAACTCAAACTTTCATCGTTTTTTTTATTGCAAAAAGTTAAAACTTTGAATGAAAGGTCAGCATTGGGGAACATTGTTTTTATATCGGATTGGCAAATAAAGTGAGGCTAGAGTGAGATTGTTTGACTCATTTTCAGCCTTTTATATGTTCTTTTCTCCATCCATCTCTCGTTAAGTTCCCTGTCTCTGCACTAGAAAGCCTCTATGCGGCATGATAGGGCCAACACCATGTTCCAACACTTGCCAGAAAGTTCAGGTTCAGTTTCCTTTGACTTCTTCCACATATTTGTGCTGTTCCTTAAAATAATTTTGGCAAA